>NW_018742484.1:7183865-7328865 GCF_001683475.1 Chenopodium quinoa
CTTGTCAGAGTGGGAGACTATGTAGAATATGTTCCTCTAATCCTTCCACTTGTTCTCCTTCCCCATGGTCATCATGTAGTCTTTGTGGCTAGTTAGCTGGAACTAGCCTGTCCCACTTGTTGTTGGGGTCCGACTGAGATAGTTCATGTGAGCAAATGCTTCAAATTTTGGCTCTACCTCATGCATCTCACAGCTGGCAACATAGCCCAAGATGTTGAACCAAGAGTTTGGGGCCAGTTTCCAGATACCCAGTTGGTACCCATCTAAAATCCTCTCTACAGACAGATGTAGAGGAAATCTCAAACAAGCCTAAATAGCTGCCTCATAACAGCCAAAACACTCGTCCCTGTAGCTGGATCCCTCTGACCAGACTACAGTATCCTCGGCATCCGGCATTGTAAGAATGTAACCATGACCCATAAAATGGTTATCCCTAAAGCTACCAATTTTTTCAGACATTGCCTTCCGCCTGCCTTTGGGAACGTGGCAGTAAAACGGGGCATACATGTCTCTTTGACTTGCAGATGGCTCTGCCCAGTTCTCTCCTTTTTCCACCGAATGACCTTCTCTCGCCGCATGTAGCCAAGAGTGCTTCTCCTTAGAGTCGTCAGAGTACCGACTAGAGGTGATGGGCTCAGAGTCATTGCTCGAGCTCTCGGGCAAAGCAGCTGCCTGCCAGGTTAGATCAATGATAGGAGGGTCATTCTGTACCTCCTACCTTAATTCTGCCAAAATAGAATCACTTGGGGTGCTTGGGATGCTTGGCGGCACGTCCGAGATCTCGCTAAAAGGCGCATAAAATAAGGAGCCGTCTGAATTTGTTATCCTGGTCGTTCTCTTTGTTCTGGTTATGGTGTCTTGCACAAACACATAGACAGTCGGACTTGGGGCAGTTTGCAAAGGCTGGTCCAACATGGGGCAATTGGCACTCCTAGTTCTAGATTCAGCCGTCCCCGGTGACCGGCTGATCACTAACCTAGGTCGTGTCGTGTGCTGTTGGGATACCATTTTTGAAAAAAGAAAAACAAACAGAGAAAATACAAATGAAAAAGAAAACAGGCGGTTACCTTGAACTAAAGAATGAAAACTCTTGAAAAATTGGGCGGCTGAGGAAGTAGGCAGTCTGACAGCAAGCGACAGTCGTCCAAAATGTCGGAGCTAAAGCTTAAAAGTTCTGTCTGAAAAGATTCTGGAATGTCCAAATGATTTGGACATCCCCTATTTATAGGAGGGAATTTCAAGGGTTAAAAAAAAAATTAAAAAAAAAGGTAAAAAACTGTAAGCCAAGCATAGCGTGACACCTATCACATGCGCCACGTGGCATGCTACGTCATCCTTGTGAGGGGCAAATGATTAGGGGATTTTCTCCCGCCACGTGGACCAATGGAACTCTGCCACGTGTCAACCACGTGGACCAACCAGAGCCTGTCACGTGTCACCTCGTGAGAGGTCCTAGGTGGACCAATTAGGCCACAACACGTGGCAAGCAGATTGCCAACTGGGAAAGTGGTCTTTAAGGGCCCAAATATCTAGGCAAGCCCAGTTAGTCCCGGGTTTCTGAAAACCTAGTACTGGGCACATATTTCCAGACCCTATAAAAGGAAGATGTTCCCTCTGAGGAACATGGTTGAGAAATCATTAAACACACACGTACATTACTCGTTGAGCATTAACTCCAGCTTTGATTGCGCTACTTGAGAGCTAAGGCTCGGATATTGATACTGTCTCAGGCAGTCGGATGATCACTCCCCTTCCGAGAGGAGCCTAATCCCATTTACTTTCCGCACTTTTTACATTCGAACACTTTCTAACTTGATTGTCGGAGGCGGAACTCGCACCCACTGGAGTCTTCGTTGTATTGCAGGTACAGGCGTCCAGGGGACAGTCTTGGTGTTGTAACTCTCCCGCAGGACATCCAAAAAACCCCGAAACAAGATCCATTTATAATATATTTAATCACAAAACTTTTATACGTATAGTGGTTACTCAATCAGTATTATAGATAGAGGTTACTTAGTCAGTGTTAGAGGTTACTCAGTTAGTATTACATGGGTTACTCGGTTAGATTTATAAGGGTTACTTTGTTCGGCTAGATGGTGTGGCTAGCCGCATACAAAATGCATTGTTATTTAATTTATTTAAAAACTATTAGAGAATCAATAAAAATAAGTTATAATCAGTAAAATTAATTTTAATTTGGTAAAAATACTTTCAGTTCAATAAAATTAATTCAAGTTCATTAAAAATAATTTCAAGTCAATAATAACATAGATATCTAATTTCAAACAAAACTACAAAAATTATTATTATATAAATATAAGCCATATTATATCATATGTCTAAATATCCTACATTATCATAACGAATTATTTGACCGTATTTACATTAAAGTAAAAATGTTATCTTAAAATTTTATCAACCATCTCGGCATCGTTCAGGCACAAAACTAGTATATATAAATGAGAGTTTTCTCCTGAGATTTTAGAGCGCCACATAAGATTTTAATTTTATTTTAAAAAAATTATTAGAGCGCCATGTAGGATTAGTATTTTTAGAGCGTTACGTATAGGATTATGCCACATAGGATTATTATTTTAAAGCGCCATGTAGGATTAAAATTAAAAGTTTAAATTTATTATAAAAATAATATATTATCTTTTTAAATTGAAAATTTTATCTAAGAGAAAAGAAACAATTTATTTTATTTCATATATATAAAAAAAATACTATTAAACTTAAACATTGAAATTTATGTTCAATTGATATTAAAAAAAATTGAATTAAATAAAAACAAAATAATGAAATATGATAGTATTTTTAAAACGCTACTATAGGATTATTCCACGTAAGATAATTTTTTTTTTTGAAAGCGCTACGTAGGATTTTAATAAAAAAGCACCATGTAGAATTAAAATTTTTAAAACGCTACAATACGATCATGCCACGTAAGATAATTTTTTTTTTCAAACGCTACATAAGATTATAATAATAAATTTAAAAAAAATTAGAGCGACACATAAGATTATTGTTTTTAAAAAAATTATCATGAATAAAATTAAATAATTTATTGGGGTGATTAATGGAACCAACATTATGATAAAATTTTACAAAAAGTAAATAAAGGAGAGTTTTTCAAGAGATTTTAGAGCATCACATAGAAAACTATTATATTTTAGCCAGTGAAAAAAAGAATTACAATTTATTTTAGATCTAAAATTTTATATTAATTATAATAATAAAGTCAGCATATTTTCCGTGTGGCTGACTATATCGTGTGGCCGGCTGAGATATATCAAAACACTGACCGGGTAACCCCTGACTGTCCGAGTAGCCCCGGCCCTGATCGATCGAGTAACCCTTGACCAACCGAGTAACCCTTAACAAAATAATTCTGACCACACGATGTGACCAGCCACATATGAAACTTTGTAAAATAAAATAAAAAATTTAAGTAGTAAACAAGTGAATATCATAAAATTTAGGAGATAAATACATATTTAGTAGAATATTTTAATTGAAAAATACAATTAAATTATAAAAACAAATCTAATATATATAAATAAAGTAGGCATTTTTGGAGAGTATTCGAAGCGCCACGTAAAAAATATACTTATTTCGACCAATAAGAAGAAAGATTTGTATTTTATTTTTGAATTAAAAAATTATGTCACCACCTAAATAAAAGTAACGAATTAGATTTGATATATCTAAAATTTTAATGCCACTTAGATTATAATCCACGAATTAAATTATTTTAATAAAAAAAATAAAGTAAAAATATAGGAAAAGATAAATTTAATAATTTAATACTACGAGTATAAAAAATCCAAAAAAAAATACAAAAAAATATTTAAATGATAAACACTTATAATAAAGTTTGATACCTATCATTATAAGATAAATTTTGATAGTTTATGATAAGAAATACAAATTGTTCGTTAATTATAATTAAATTAAAATTTGTGATATCTACCATTATAAATTGACACATCATACGACACAAACAAAATTTTGTATCAATAAAAAACCCCATCAAGCGAATTTTGTGTTAGTAATTTTGTGTAAATTTTTGGTCATCAATGGCTAGGTAATTTTTAGCTTAATTTTTAAAATCCTATGTTTAAATTAGTATTTCTAATTATTACTTACATTGTATTAATTTGAGATACTCAACGATTATATGTTTATGTTTTATTTACTAAATGTTTTTTACATGCAGATCTAACACATCATACAACACAAATAAAATTTCGTATCAATACAAAACTCCATCAAGCGAATTTTGTGTTAGTAATTTTGTGTTAGTTTTAGGTCATCAATGTCCGGGTAATTTTTAAAATCTTATGTTTAAATTTATATTTGTAATTATTAGTTACATTGTATTTATTTAGGATACTTAACGATTATTTGTTTATGTAATGGCATATGATTAGATGTTGTATACTTAATATATGGATGGCTTTGGTTATTTTTGGAGATGATGAAAAAATTCCAATGCGTAAATTTGATTTTATATCGCAACAATTTTTCATTTATTGGTAAATATATTGATTTATTTTATATAAATGTAAAGATTTAATTTATATCAATTTCAGTTTGGCTAACATTTCACGGTTCAATTTATCCATTGATGTAGTAGGTTGGTTGTTTACGGGGTTGGTGATTCTATCGAAATAAAAGATATGGTAAAACAATGAATAATGATTTAGAATTTAAATTATTAAAAATTTATCATTTCACATTAAAGATTTTAAATAACGGAAAAAATATCATATTTTCAATTTTTTATATTTAATAAATTCATTATAAATTATAGTAAAAAAAAAATTAAACTTTTGTAATTTTGATTGAAATTATTAATTACAATAAATCAAATAATTAAAAATCTTAAATAAAAAACCGTACATCACACGGACTTCCATCTAGTTATAAAAATAAAGCCGTGCATTGCACGAATTTTTTACCCATTGAAAGATTTGAAACAACTCCATCGTGCTGTACGAAATCCCCCAAATCAATTCAACACTCAACTGCGCAAAAGTTTTCCATATACAGTCGTAACTGAAACCTAATACTTCGTACTTAAGATGGTGTCACTCTAATAACTTATGCGTCACACAATAACTGTGAACACTTACTCAGATATTAAGTTTTCAATTAGGGTTTGTTTCCCAGAATCATAATTTGGGGGTTAGGGATTCTGGGAAGGTGATGAAACAGTCGAATATGGAATTAGCCAATTCCAGAATTGCAATCATCAAATCGGGTGCCAGTAGTAGTACCGCAACTAATGATGATCTTCAATCTTCAAGCTCGGAATCTGATTTTGGATTTGCCTTCAATGATAGTAATTTTTCAGACCGGATTTTGAAGGTTGAGATTGTTCCTGATTTGCCTGATGTCAAATCCGACGGCGATGGTTGCACCACCATTGCTGATTGGGCTAAGAATCGGAAGCGTAGGAGAGATGATATCAAAAAAGAACCTGGTTTGTTTTTTTCTATAATTTTCTTGAATTTTTTTTCAATTTCTTTTGGTTTATTTCATTAATTTATGCTTTTGAGTTATTTATTTTGATTGTTAGTTTTTATTACGATTGTAATTGTGGCTTTCAGTGTTGATTGATGCATAAAAAATTAGGGTTTTTGGTTACTATTATTGGCAAATTTGACTGCAAAGGTAATTAGTAGGAACTTTTTGAATAGAAATCAAGTTTTGATTTTTCAAAAAAAACAAAAAAAAAAAAAAAAAATCAAGGTTTGATTACCATTGGTTTAAGATCATATTTCGTAATTTCGCCCATATAGTATTCTCTCCAATTCGAAATTAAGTATCAAACTAGTCTAAAAGTATTATATGTTAGCTTTGGAAACCAATGCCTTGACTAATGCTTCATGATATACTTAGTCTGTCTGAATTGCCTTAAGAAGAGAGCTTGATTTTAAATGGGGGATTACTAGCTAGCTAGTGGTAATTTTAGCTACTTTTTAAATGTGTGATTTCGGTTTTCTGCTGTAGTAGTATCAAATGGTGTTTTGAGTTGCATGTAAGTGTAGTTTCATACTTTATCTAATGAGTTGTTTTATTTATTTTTTATTGTGGTTTTCACTAGGATGACCAAGATATTGGTATATCTTTAGTTTCTGCTTGAATCCTCCCTAATTCTCATTATTGTGAAAAATTTATCTTGCTCAAGCACTTAACCTCTAACTGGTTGGATTTTTGTACTGATACTTTGCTGAAGAAACCTGTGTGTTTAGAATTTATCTGAAAACTTAACAAACTATATGCAAAATTATTGGACCTTTAGTTTTATGTTATTGGGATATTTAGCTCGAAACCAAACTAATCTATGTTAGCTTGATTTCCAAGGGTCTTGGTATAACAACACTTTAATGGGGCGATTGTTTGTAAAGGGGAAAGGGAAAGAAGGGAAAATGATAGCTACTCCCTTAGATCTTCTAGGTTGTTTTTTTTTTTTAAAAAAAAAAAAAAACAAGGAAAGGGAAAGAAGGTCAACCACCACCACCACTATTCTCCATAACCACCACCATTGTCACTCCTTAACCTATTTTGGTTGTTTTTAAGAGTAAGTGGAGTAATTTTTAAATAGTTAGAGTAGTTTTTGTTGTTATTGGGGCGGTTTCCGGCGAGTTCAATCAATCAATCAAAGTCTGAATGTTTTTTTTTTCTTTTTGGTGGTTTGGGTGAATTTGGGAGGATTGGGTCGTGGTGGAAGGGTGGTTTCATGATGGGTTGGGCATGGTTTCAATGTGAGAGGATGATTATGGTGGGTGGGGTGTATTTTTAGTGATGGTTGGGTGGTGGTTCGTGGTGGATTGGGTGTTTTTGAAGGTTGTGGGTTTTTCTTATGGTTGGTGAGTCGGCGTAGTTTGTCGGTGGTTGGCTGAATTTTTCGATGGTTGGGCGGTTCCAGCAGACGACGGTGGCTAAGGAAGTACTGGCAGTGATAAGGGCGGTTCTGGTGTTGTTTAAGGAACTTTCGGTGGTGGTCAAAGGAAGTTCTGGTAATGGGTGGAGTTTTTGGGTGGTCAATTGGTAGTTAAGTTGGTTAGGATGGTTCTTTGGGGGAGGGGGGGGGGGGGGTTGTGGGGGAATCATGGAGAAGAAAGTCGGGTAAAAAGGGGTAAGGGAATCAGTAAATTGGTCTAACAAACAATATAATGGAAGTTATGGTAGTTGATTCCCTTTCTTAAATACAACTAAACAAACACCCCTGGAAGTGATCTCATGTCCTGCATGTGTCATTATTTTGACCACTAGATGGAAGAAATGATGCCATATGATCACAACTCCTATATTAGCTTGATTAATTGTGCTAGTGTTTACTCCTGTCACTTCAATGGGTTTCTTGATTAGAGAATTTTTTTTTAATCTTGATTGAATGGTTGAATCAAAATGTTGGAGCACATCGCTCTTCTGTTACTTAGGTTAATTTAAGTAGATTAGAATGTGTTGTCCCAACTATATATGAGATGTTGCTAATGCGGGCATAACTATTAGAATAGTTACATGAAAGACAGAATAGCAATGTCCCTGGGCAATTTCCTTATTTCTTACTCAGGGCTGCTTTATTTAATGGCCAAATTCTGAATAGTTTGATATAGCAAATTAGCAACTGGGTTTATGAAGCAGCTTTTAGGGTTCCCTGCCTACTTATGCTTTTAGAGCTCCATCTGGAATTAGTCATCAATTAATCATCTTTATAGATCATGGTTGGAGTGGGTATATGACTTATGTGAGTGAATACCTTTTGAAGCAACAGCCACACCAGTGATACCCAATATGGAGTGGAATAAAGTCCAGGACTTGGGCCATATCAGGTATTTGCCTTTTATTCAACGAAGTGGGGATTCAAGAGAACACCCCCCCCCCCCAAAAAAAAAAAAAAAAAAAAAAACCCAACCTTGAGTTATCTAGCCCTTTAACATCAAAAAATTGATTTTATTTTGACACAAATATAAGGTAAAGAAGAAACATCTATGAGTTTATCTTCATAGTTTGAACGATTTCATACCTAATTAGAAGCTAGAAAAGAAGTTGGTGCTAGGTCGGGAAAGGATTATCCCACAAACGGATACTTTGATTTTACTAGGGTGGCTAACACAAGCGATGCGCGCGCCATAGCTAGTCATATTCGCTAAATCGTTTCGATTTAGCCTTATGTCATATCTTTAGTTGCTGGTATGATAAATGAAGGAAATTATATAAACAAATATTTTTAGGGATATACATGTAAGCGCACTATTCTTAAGGGTTAAAAAAAAAAAAGATGCAATTAACATTAATGAGGGTAAATAAGTAAATAAACATTTTAGAGGATATGATCATACAAACACTATTCATAAGAGTTAACTCAAACTTTTTAAAAGGTAGGGATAGTGAATTCTAATTATTGTGTAATCATTTACTATTCGTAATTCCATGAGTTTCCACATTAGTCAAATGTAAGAAAACTCATCTGTAAAGATTTTGTGGAAGGAGGTTTTATCTTTGTTTCTCTGATATTATATATAGGTTTTTATTTTATTTTTAATTTTTTTTAATGAGGTTTTTCTTTACAAAAATTATCTCTGTATTTATTTTATTTTATATTTTATATTCATTGATGCTTGTTGAGTATTTGTTCATTGTACTCTTGGGTTTTTGGTATATAAAGCCAGGCTATTTCACCTTTTGTTTTGGTTGCCATGGTTATTTGCTGACAGCACTGATTAAACATTGCGTGCAGGTGCAGATATTATTCTGCAGCCTGATGACCAGATTTTGAACTGCAATGTGCCAGACCCTGATGGTGTTGCCTATGAAAGTCTAGAAGGGGAAGCAGTGGCTATGCTAGAAGAAGAGTCTCCGATTATTGATGGTGTGATACTGATTTATCTATTCCACATTCTGGAAATTATTTGAAATACCTGATGTTACATCGTTCTGTGTTTCCATGCTCATTTTTTATGTCTTTTCATTTGGTTAATCCTCTGCATGATTTTGATCTGTGTTAAAATCTTGTAGGTGATGAGACTCTGCAAAATAGTGATTCTCCCTTGAACATGGATTGTTCAGTTGTTCTTCAAGTGAAGACTATTCACATTAGCTCTCCAATTTTAGCTGCCAAGAGTCCTTTTTTTTATAAGGTGAGAATCTCAGTTTGTTGTATGTCACTTAGTCTTTATTTATTTATTTTATCTCAAAAATAGTATCATGTTTCTGATTGTTTGACACTTCTTCTGTAGTTATTTTCAAATGGGATGAGGGAATCTGAGCAGCGACACGTGACTTTACGCATTCATGCCTCTGGTAAGTACAGTGTTTGGAATCTTTTTCTCAATCCATTATTAGATACTCCGTATAAGTGGATGAAGATGGGTGCCTTACACGGTTGTAAATGATCCCATTCTCCTGTTGACTTCTGTCACAAGGGCCATTTTGCTTGACTTTAGTTTTCCTTGTCATTATCCTCATCAACATGTTCTGTATTGCTGATTTTTTTTTTCTTGTTGATAAACTGATGGTGTTAGATAGGGTAATTTGGATGGAAAGTATGGGAAAAGGGTGAGGGAATCATCTTCCGTTCTTCCCTTGTTTAAGTTTGACTTGGGAAAGGGTAGGGATACGTTATCCTCACCTTTTAATTAACCAAATCCTTTCCGTGTTGGAATGAAAACACAAGCATTCCCCCTACCCACCCACCCTCACCTCCATTATTTTTTTCCCCTTTTCTCCCCTCCTTTCTATTCACAACAGATGTCCAAGCATATTGTTTAAGAATTTCTTTTTGACTGAGCTTGGAATTATTAATTTATGAAACTCCCTTTTTTTTTTTTTTGTGGAGCAGAGGAAGCTGCGCTTATGGATCTCCTAAATTTTATGTACAGCAATACTTTACAAACCAACACTCCACCTGGTATACTAGATGTTCTGATGGCCGCTGACAAATTTGAAGTTGCTTCATGCATGAGATACTGCAGCCGGATGTTGCGCAATTTTTCTATGACTTCTGATGTAGCTTTGTTATATTTGGACCTTCCCTCAAGTGTCTTGATGGCTGATGCAGTCAAACCATTGACCGATGCAGCCAAGGAGTTTCTTGCATCACGGTTCAAGGACATGACCAAGTATGCTTACCTGAAAATCTGAATTTCTCATCCTTTTCCCAAATAAAAGATGAAGAGAAAATAGATACTTTTGCTGTTCCTACATTAATTGCCAATTTGCCACAAAGTTATTAAGTCCAATATAATTGGCCACTAGCTCTTGCAATTAGTCCATGCTTTCTTGGTTTTGTAATTGTTGTAGGTTATTAGCTTTTGTGTGAGTAATAATTGACAGGCCATTTGTTTACCAGATTTCAGTCAGAGGTAATGGACCTCCCCCTTGCTGGAATCGAGGCAGTGCTGTGCAGTGATGATCTCCAGGTTGCTTCTGAAGACGCCGTTTATGATTTTGCAGTGAAGTGGGCTAGAACCCATTACTCGAAGTTGGAGGAGCGACGAAAGGTACTTGGCACTCGACTCTGCCGATTGATCCGTTTTCCGCACATGACATGCAGGAAGCTAAGGAAAGTCATGACATGCAATGACCTAGATCCGGAGCTATCCTCCAAGCTGGTGTCGGAAGCACTTTTTTTCAAGGCCGAGCCACCATATCGTCAGCGAGCCCTGCTCGCAGATGAGGCTAACACTTCTGGTCACCGTTATATTGAACGGGCTTACAAATATCGCCCAGTGAAGGTGATAGAGTTTGAACTACCACGACCACAGTGTATAGTGTACTTGGATTTGAGGAGAGAGGAATGTCAGAACCTCTTTCCATCAGGTCGGGTTTATTCCCAGGCTTTCCATCTCGGTGGACAGGGGTTTTTCCTCTCTGCCCACTGTAATATGGATCAGCAGAGCTCCTTTCATTGCTTTGGTCTGTTCTTGGGCATGCAGGAGAAGGGTTCTGTATCGTTTGCTGTGGATTATGAATTTTCTGCTAGACAAAAGCCAGCTGATGAGTTTATTTCCAAATATCGAGGGAATTACACTTTCACAGGAGGGAAGGCAGTTGGGTACAGAAACTTGTTTGGTACACCATGGACCTCGTTTATGGCGGAGGATAGCCAGTTCTTTATCAATGGCGTATTGCATCTCAAGGCTGAGCTTACAATTAGGCAATAGTCACTGGATGCTAGTTAGATGCCCAACAAGGGAAGATGAATGTGCTTTATTTATTACCTGTATAGTTGCATAATATATACGGAGAAGTTATAATAGGATGGCTTAGTTTGCTTTGGTAGAAATCGAAATAGAAGGAAAAACTGTCACTAGCAGCTATAACTGGTGTGCAGTTGGTATTCTATTTCTATGGCACTGTAACAGCTTACTGTCAGTAAATCATGTTATGAAGTTATTATCCTCCTTGATAATGCTCGTCCTAGTGAGTTAAATGTCGTTTCATGCTCCTATTTGATATGTCTTGTGCATATGTTGAAAAATGATGAATGGTGCTCCTTTGTGTATTTTGACACTGTCAATGTTTATGTTATCGACTTATCGTCCTCTGTAGCAACCCAGTTCAGCATCACAAAATGAAACACTTAAATGGATATTTTAAAGGTTTGGAAAAAAGTGAAGGTGATTATAGCCTTATAGGTGGATTCATGTTACGGATCTTGATCTAATTCCACTTGGACCAGCATTTAAGTTTTCATAGTTTGTTGCACCGATTCAACTTTTTGCCAATGAGAGTTTAATTTTATATCCCAAACATGACCAATAAAACCTCGTTTTATTTCTTGGTTGAATCATTAGTCGATCGTTGCTTATAATTCAAATCCCTTGGATAGAAATACCTCTAAAAGGTGGCGACCAATATTGAACTACTCCGTATAAGATTTTAGGTATTTGAATTGCCAAACTAGCTTGACCAATTTTCTAACTACCTTTACCGATGACCACCCCATTCCTTTAAAATAAAACAAACAACATGAGGAGTTGCTTTCCCCTCTACCTCCCCCCTACAAACCAAACGGGAAAAGTGTTTCTCTTGTGAGTATAAAGATTCCAAATTTCCGATTTCAGCAAAAAAAAAAGTTGTAGCAAAACTGGAAATGGAGGAAAACACAACGCTATCCCAAAAGAATTTGATGTTGAAAAAATTAGGAAGAAACCCTAAATTTGTTATGGTGAAGTGGCCGAAACTCTTTCCAACTCCTTGATCTGTATTAAATACTAATAATCTAGAAAAATCTAGGACTAAGCCTATTCTATGTCAAAAGAAATATCTAGAAGTAAACTATCCTAAGAAAAATCTAGACTATAAGTAATCTAAGCTAGAGCCTAGATAATTCTAGAGCATGCATACCAAATCAAGCAAACTTGGTCTCAAATTGCTCACAAATCAACATACATGCATATACAAGCAAAATCATAGCAAGAATTTCAACATAAAAGCTCAAAATTGAAAATCCCCACTTCTCAATTTTCTAGGGTTTTTCGCACAAACATCACCATTTTCAGCAAAAAAAATCAACACAAAAGTGAGAAAACTTCCATGGATTTATGAAAAGATGTGAAAATAAGAAGAAGCTTTGCAAGAAATTTGAGCAACTTTGGTGAAGATTTGAGTGAGAATTGCTAGCGGCGGCAGTACAGAGAGCTCGAATAGCAAAAAAAAAATAAGGAAAAATGAAATTGTCGGGCTTGGCTCGAATTTAAACCAAAGCCAAATTTGACATGTCACAGCAAATATACCGCGTGACGGCAAATCTCGCATGTCACGGCAATGTTCCACGTGGCACGGCAAACCTGCATATCCTACAATTCTTCAGCGAATATTCCCGAGGTTCTTTGACCAAGTTTGAAAGGATTTCTACAATTAATTGGCAGTTATTTCCTCACCGAAAACTCGCGGGAAATTCCAATTAATATTTAAATGGTATCGAAATTACCATTTTGCCCCTAGAAAATATCAAAGTCATATTTTCATCATTTTAAGCACCTAATACGGTTGAATATATTCGGCTTGAAGGTCTCAACATCAACAAAACATACTGCAACCACTGTTCGGATACAATCGAACAATCATCAACAACATTTATCAAACACCTAGTGACCATCTACCAAAGCGTGGACGATTCATGTTACAAGGTTCTCGAGACACGGAGACTCGTAATTTCTCATCATCAGACAACCTTTTCCCAAGGCGTGGAGAATTGTCGGTCGTTGCATACTTCTCGAGGCGTAGAAGTCGACGATTTCGTCCTAAGGCGTGGACACTTAGTGTTATTCTCAGAGTATGGAATTTCTCTTGTGAGCTACTCAAGGCGTAGGAGCTCACGATAAAGTTCCCAAGGCGAGGAAACTATCTCATCATCAGACAAGTTTTTCCTAAGGCGTGAAATATTGTCGGTCGTTGGACACTTTTCGAGGTGTAGAAGTCGGCAATTTTGTTCCCGAGGCGAGGCAACTATCTCATTATCATCCAACAGCATTCCCGAGGCTTGGAAAAATATCATAATAGTCTTCATCCGGTGGATTTCTCAAGGCGTAGAAAACTACCGAAACGTGTTATTGCCATGTATTGGTGTCAAATACGCATTCTATCTCTTCACTCTTTTATCTGTGGAACTAACGCTTTTCTGCAGATATCGGCGTATACAAAGTGATTTAGGATCTCATAACGTCTTAAATCATTCTTTGTCCCAATCGACTACTTTGACTATCGTTTTCTAAACTGACGTTTCTACAAACTCGGTCAAAGTAGGGGGTTCTGTAGACATCTAAAGATGTCTCCCCAAAACCAAACCCGATGATGAACAACCTTTCACCGCCATTATTGGTCGGGTCGAGTATTTAATCTCAGTGCTTAAAAGTCCACATTCAATCAAACATAAGCCTGCAAATCAGTCAACACATCAGTCCAAACATTTATGCAAACTCAGTCTAACTCTCATTTCAGCCCAAACCCTTTTTAATTCATTTCGTGTTGAGCTCGATTAATATAATAACAAACCCTAAACCTGAAATCTGGAAAATAGATTTGCCATGTCACGGCAGAAATGCCGCGCAACGGCAAATCTTGCCATGTCACGACAATCTGCGTCGTGTTGCACCAAATCCTGCTGTGGTGCGGCAATTTCTAGTGTTCCCTCCGCGGCGCATTTTATTTTTAGGGTTTCGTGCATCACCCAGCTCATTTTCCTCTATAAATACGAGGCTGATTTCTCAATTTCGGGGCAAATAAATCGTTCTCTTTTCTCTCTCTCTTATGCTCTAGCCTAAACACTAGCCTATCCTATTCTTCCACCATACATACCCTAAGCACTCCCCGAAGTCCGTACTTTACCCGAAGTTCCATACTTAAAGCAAGACGTGAAAGGTAGAATTGACTGAGGGTTTGGACCAAATCAACTCTACTTTTTATTTAATTTAATTTCAATTTGATTTATATTTTTATTGAAGTTACTAACACTTTATTCATAATGTAGCAATTTAAAGAAGCACGGAACATGAGTAATTAATTCACTCAATTACTCTTATTTTTATCTTTATTCTTATTGCCAGTATCATGATTAGGTTTATTATTATGATTTGATTTGATTAATGTTATTATGGTTAAATTGCTTCCAATGTTAATGATGATTTTATTATTGTTTTGATCACTATATTGCATGCTTAAAGGGAATATGTAATTTAATATAACGCGTTGTAAGATAATTTGGACGACCGATTTAGGTTCCTTTTTAATCTTGTTGTTTAATTAAATGATCACAATATTTTAGAATTTTGTGTTGCATTAAGATTCAACCAATTAATCGAGTAGAGGCCAATACGGGCGAATGTGACTCCATGACTCATTTCGTACCATCATCCCCGATCCTCCTTTCGTGGTTCCGAAGCATATGAAGTTAGTAATCTCATGGATTATGAATGGGGTGTATCTTTCACGGGTCAATCGTTGTTGTCTATCGTTGACCCATTACCGTGGTTGCCTTTAAATGATCCATAAACGGTTTACAAGCTCCTTAAAAACTTGTTGGCGGCTCTCTACTAATCGTGTCCCTAATCATATGTCAATTCCCACTTCCTAGAGTGCCAAACATATTCACAACATGATAACGTAGGCGCACTTCGAATGACGCCTACATTATTGTTTATTTGTCCTAGTTAACTAGTCCCCCATATCCCAGAATTGACAATATATTTACTTGTGTGTTGTGTCATACGAAGTATATGAATAATAGGTGAATACAAGATCAGATTTGACACCCCATTAAGCAGCAATGCTTAAAAAATAATAACATTCATCACAAATCAACATTTGCATTACAGGTTTGCGAAGAAAATCACAAAAAAGGTGGCACTCAGGAAGTTTACAAATTTTTAGCAAAGCAGATTCCACAATTTGCATCGTGTCAAATAGTATGACTTGAGTGACAGATAATTGGTTTAAGTAGGAATCCAAAATGAGGGTGTTGAAAGAAAGCAAAAATACGAAAATGGAGAAGAGAAAAAAAAAAGGAAATTCAATGTACTGATTCAAGGTAAAAGAGAAGGGATTTCATATTTGGAACAGCTAAACATCGATATGCAATGACTCCCTCCTTAAAGATGATGGTAAACAAAATCATACCGAGTCATACATTAAGATTTGCAGAATTGCATGTAGGAATCAAGAGTATTCTTTAATGCCTAATAAGAAGTCAGGCCTCAACCTAGCACCTCATTAGTTACTCACAGGAGACAAAGATACAAATGATTAAAATCTTAATTAATTCTTAAGAAATAAGGTCAAGCACTCATTTCCAAATTTATTGTCTATCTCTCCCCCCTCCCTTTATCCCTCTCCTTCTCTCATTCTCCGAAATTAATCTTTTCTAAGATCACAAGTGTTACGAAAACCTTAGCTAATTACCTAAGTTTCTCGGTTGATTTCTCCAATAGAAGAAACCTTAATAAAAGATTAATATGCTAAAAGTGACTATTATAGACTACACTCACACAAGAATTAAACTCAAAGCAAACAAATACTCACCAAGCTAAAGGAATGATTTCATTTATAGTTCAGTAACTTGAGGTTACCACTCTCAAAGAGTGTAACTTAGGTTACAAATCTCCAGAATACTGAAATCAGATTGGTGGCTTGCATGGCTTATTTAGAGTAAAATCAAGTTAATAAGTATTGCAATGTCGACTAGAGTCCATGATTTATAAATTTCGCCTAGAGAGGAGGATACCTAAGACTGTAGCACATCCGATGGCTGAGAGATCTCAGAATTAGTCATCCTCACCACATCATCACCAAATTCTGCCACTGGTTATCTTCATACAATTAGCTCAAACATAACCACTTCTAAGCAGTACATGCTGCTTTTCTTGTCTACCTCTAGTGTGTAGGCATATTCCGCTCACGAAAAGAAATCAATCATATTAATTGGAAAATTTGTTAAAAATCATCTTATAATTTTTTTTTAGAGCACACCTGTTTTTAAAATTTTTTTGTAAAGTCCCACCACTCTCCGGATTCCGGCCTTTGACTGCAATTCCCGGCGTTGACGTGCAAGTCAAGTGACCCACTTAACCCCCCCTTTCTTATTTTTTTTTCCCCTTTTCCCTCCATTCTTTCCTCTCTATGCTTCATCTCATCATTTACTCCTCTCTGCAACTTATCTGCCATGGCAGGATGAAGTTGATGCCTTACTGGCAACTGGAATTCTCATGAGTCCAAGATGTCCTACTGGCAACTGGAATTCCACGGAAGCATTTTTGGTCCTTTCTTGGTGAATCAACAAGAGCCATCCTACCTGACATCGCAAAACACAAACCCTAAATTTCGCATACAAATAATCAGTTCAATTGGTGTACTACAAATTCGAATTAATAAGGAAAGCCTAACGAGCTTCATAATTCGAATTCGTTTGTATACAAACCCTAATTTTCGAAGAACTTTAATTACTTGTTCAAAGTATACAAAATGAAGAAATTCGTATAAAAACTTGCCTGAATTGCGTAATGCGTTTGCGTTTGATGCGATTTTGATGTGAGCTTCAATGGCGGATTCACGTTGTTGTGTGCTTCAATTGGGGTAGAAGAGATGCGAAGCAGAGAAAGGAAAAAATGGAGGGAAAAGGGGAAAAAAAAATACTCGTAAGAAGAGCTCGGCTCAACCCAGCACGGTGCACGGACCAGCACACTTTTGTCCTCTTATATTGTGAGCAAATGACAATAATAATACTAATATTGACAAGATAAATATTATCAAGGCAATATTCAAACTAGTATTGACAATATTGTTTTTAGCGTTTAATCACACAAATTCGCTTCTATGGTACTAGTTATCTCTACTCTACTACTTATATACCATAATGAATCCTTTTTTCAAGTTTAATGCCCACCATGCTTCGCAATAATAACTGTTTACTAAGAAAGTTTTTACCAATACCTGAACTTAGTTGGCAATGGAACCTCCGACTTTCTTCAGCTTCCGGCTTTACCAAGGTAGCTAACCCCAACCCTGCCTTCCTTAGACCAAGCTCAGCACAGATCTAATTCGTTTCCTACCTTAGACCGATTTCTACTTAAACAAGTTATACTGTGTTTCTAATGAACTTTTAAACAGCAAAATAATTCATTTGAGATATAAGGTTCGAGAGGATAACGTTCCCTCTTGAAAGAAAACTTTTTATTTGATAAGGGAAGATTACAACACAAACTGAAAACTTAGACATACATGAACTGAAATAGAGTTTCTTTACTTTAAGAGAGATGGAAAACCAATCTGTCTCTTAAGGTGAGTTTTTCTCTAGAGGACTTTCTAATGTTTTCAGAGAAATGCTCTAGCTTACTCCTTCAAATCTGTCCTTCTTCTTATTTTCTCATCCTCTATATAGCAAAGGATTCTTATCTTCTACCTACACTCATGATTCAGCAAGTTCATAAGAACCACTGCTTTTACAAAGATATTTTTAAAAGAATACAGAAGATAAAAACATGGCTACAGTAGATTGCCTGATTGTTGTTGTGGGCTCAAGAATCCATTATCTCGTCCATCATCATGTCTTGTAGACCACCTTCATTGTCTTTACTGTCTTCATAATGGACATACATAGGATTATCATCCTCTATACCGAGATCCTTAACACATTTGGCAGCATAAGATTTGTCCCATGTCATGAAAGTTTCAAATAGATACTCATGTCCTTCGAACGATAGAAATTTTCCACTCTTAACATCTTCTAAATATTTGAAGATCGACTCGGTATTGTTTATGCCATCTACTAAATTAAATATTCTCTCATTTCGTTTGGTGCTATAATTGTTGTATTACCCACATGGAATATAACAGGAGGATTGTCGATTCTTTTTATATAATCATTGAGATATTGCGATATGTAGAAGAATCCCAATGCTCTTGCTTCAGTAGGATTTTTAACAGTCTTCTGACGAACTAATATGGGATCGTGAGTACTAAATGCCACTTTTCCAAACATTATCAAATAATGAGGCGGACTGACTTTTCCTTCTACAACTTCAATATTCGCACATTGCACCCTTGCTTCTAGCTGAAGATTTTCCTTTTTGTCATCACAAAATCTTCGGACCTTATTGAATGCATATTTTGGAACTTTGTAAGCTTTGGAAAGAATGAATCATTAGGAGTAGGGAAATCATGAAAGGCATATACCATTCCATAATCCCAAGCTTTGTAATGTATCCAAATGAATGGAGCATCCCGATGGAGTGGATACGGAGTAATACGTAGTGATGCCACTTTAGAGTTTGTAGGAAACTCTACTCGTTCTCCCCATAGGTCTCGAACATCAAATAATCGACTGGATCTTGTTACTACCAGCTCGTACCATGTTCTAAAATCATTATCCCTTATTTTTATTGAGTATTATATTTTGTAAATCAGGAATGAGTTGAAATAACATAATCGTTACTTCAAACATCAATAGCCTTTGGACTGCTCAATGGCAACCCTTGATTAAACTATCTCGTGATCGTTGCTTTGCTGAAATAATCAAGCCTTGCACTAGGGCCGAACTGGAGGGTGAAACCAGCTCCATTGCTTTCTTTGTTTCATCAATGAGAGTTTTTCTCTCTGCATCCATCTTTTAAAGTTGGTGTGCAGGAGGTTTTTGTGTTGCCTCGAGCTTCTTCGACATTGGCTAATTCTCTAGTCAAGCTGTCTACCAAAGAATTCTTTGATCCCTGTATATGTTCAACAATAAATGAAAATTGGTTAAGCCATAATTGCCAACGCAGGAGTACAAATTGAGACGAAAATAACTCATATCCACACATATAATCATATACTTGTATGAGATATATTACATACATAAAACATTTATCTTATAAGGGTTCCTGAATTAAGGATTTTAAGACACTACATATTCATTTCTATCAGCACTTATTAGTTATTACGTAATTACGTACCATATTAGATGTGGCATATAATGGTAATGGAAATTTAAGTAAAATCATACTAAGGTTGTAGAAGGCTAGAAGCATTATCGTTGCCATTATTGACACTTGAATTTTCTTGAAAAATTACATTAAACTCATTATCATTTCCATGCCTACTGAACAGGTCAGAAGTTAATTCTAGATTCATAGAGACGCGAACACAAAACTTACATAATTAACCCTTGATGGTCATGATGGATGCACATAGATCAACTTGTCACAGTAGTTCAATTGTCCATCATTTATCCAAATATCATTCTATATTTCTATGTCATCAGATGAATGATATCTAAACAATAATACTGATCTAAGTAGAGATAGTATTTAACTTTGCTGTTACAATTTTCAAGACTTTCTAAAGAGGATTTCTTCACACAACAACAGTATTCTGTATTCAGAACTTGACATCAGTGGGAGTGTTGATGTTCAGTATATGCATTACCAGGATGGAATATAATATTAATTAATGCTAGTTAATCATAATCTTTAATGCTAGATTTTATGATACACAAATTTACTGTGAGTGTTTGCAGTAATTGATAACATCCAACTTCTGGCCTCGATCAGAATCAAATTGTCTGTATTTGAGATTAAGATGTTCAAGATGAGAAATTTTTGGCTCACTTGAAATGTGTTAGTGTTACCCAAAGATTTGGGATCTTAAGATTTTGCAGCAAAGATTAATGTAAAAGTAATTGAAATTTAAATTTAAATAGATTTTGACAACATACAACTGTGACAACAATTAACATAATTACTTTTAATTAGCATAATCTACCACAATGTGTACATTAAGATAAATACATGGTCTTTTCCCAAAAAAAAAAAAAAAAAAAAAAAAAAAAGATAAATGCATGGTACACATAAAATAGCTAAAAAAAATAGACATGTAATACATAGACCGTGTACATAGAAGTTAAATTTTTTAAAAAAAAAAAAACTAGCCGTTCAAACAGTGCTATAAGTTAGACTGTTACAACTAAAAAGACCCAACTACCGGTGTGCACATACATAAGTTGGTATAATTCAAATAAAGTATAACTAACCCAGCTAACCAACATACGAAAGTCGCAACAACTGCAAAGACATATTCTATACATGGATTCTTGTTGCAAGAGTGTAATCTATTGCCAACAGTGTAGGCAATTGTTCCAATCCCATAGAAGACTGAAAAGATGACCGCATATAAGACCTGCACAAAGAGCGAACATACAAAATAATCAACCCCTAATCTATAAGAACTAATTAACTATTGTAAGAAAATAATGTGCTAGTCGGGACGAGCTGAAAAAATCAGCCCATTCCTTGGACTAGTTTAGGCCAAAAAATTATGTGCCCAAATTAACCGAGCTATTTTCGGGCTGGACTAAAAATCAATTAAAAGTCTAAAACCCCATTATCAAGCTTGTCTAAAAAAATAAAAATCGCGCGGAGCTGAACCCGACCTGATTTTAGGCCAGAAAAATCTACCCAAAACCCATCCAAAATCGGGCTGAGTCAGGTCAGCTCAATTTGATCAGGTCTACATTTTACATCTTCTCCCTCTTTCCCCCCATTTCTTCTTCACTTATCTTGTTGACATCAACACTTTCTCTCTCCTCCCAATTTTTTTTTTAAAAAAAAAAATTAACAAAATGCAAGGAGTTCATCACCAAGTAAGGCTTGTTTCAAAAAAAAAAAAAAATAAAAAAAAAAAATCACCAAGTAAGGCTAGAACTAACAACGGCAGGTAACACGTCAGCACTAGCAAATAACAATCGACGTCTCAGAATGAGCGGATCCAACGGCTAATAACAGAGAATCACCGCAGGTTTGATACTAATTTATTGAATTTGGGCGGAAAATGCATTTGAGCACATAAACAGTGAATGAAATTAACACTTGAAATATTAAAATGAAAACTAACCGTGTAATAGGAAAGGCCGGTGAAGTGGACGTAAACGGAACTCCGATGATCGAGCAGAAAAATGAGTGTGTTTTCAGTTTTGGTATGTAATGCTTTCGATCTTAATATCAATAATTCTGCTTTTTTATTTTTTTTTTGGTTCATTTCAATTTTTGTTGAAACCCTCTTTCTTCAGCTTTTGCTCAAAATGGAAATTTCAATAAACCCCGCTTTTGACCTGGAAAACCTTTACTTCTTATCATAATTAATTTACTCAGTTTTATACTGACTGAGTTTTTAATTTTTAAATTCATTTTTTTTTTCAGCTTATTCGAATATATTAACAATATCAAATAAATTACTTTTCATTTGGTAAGCTATGCCTTGTTATTGGCTTTGTGTTGATACATGAAATTAGATGATTGATTAATGAAATTGTTGATGATGTCGAAGCTTATGCTATTCTAACGAATCATCCCAACTTGATGAATCTCTTCTGCTCAAGAGTCAAATGAGAACGTAAATTTTGTCGAGAAAATGGTATTGCCACTGGTTGCTTATTGTTTCAAACATCATTTTTAATATATGTCATACAATTATACTGGTAATACTGTTGTACTTTTTTTGCACTTCACACGAGTAGTACGTTGTTTTGGTTATCCAACCTCTGCCCCATGAGAAAGCTGTGGATGGTGGTAACCAGTGGCAGCTTTGGAGAATTGTGTTTTTAATCTCAATATCTGAAGAATATCAATGCCGTTTTGTTTTGGATGCGGATAATGTTGTAGTATACCAGTATCTTATTTCATATATTCTCAAGAATTAACTTTCTCTATATTGTTGTATTGTCTTGTGATATTCACGTTTTAAACTGATTTCGTCTGGAATTTGATATATCATTATTATTCTTCTGGAAGTGTCGTGGCTGTCACCGTTTTCAATAAATTCTTCTCAATATGTAGTGTAAAAGCTTAGTAATGGGTGCTTGTAAATTAGTGATTTTTATTTTAACTGCTAGTTCATTGCATAGACGATGACTATATCTTGCATGATCTTTCTTTATCTTAAGCCCGTTTTTCATGTTGGTTTAGGAGCTGATGTTACGTTGCTGAGGTGGTAGTTCATGCTGGTTTTGCCGTAACAAGGTTTAAAACTGGTGACAAGGTCGTGACTTTTCTTAGATATGCTGTAAGTTGCTTGCTTCCCCATTCACATCCTTTCAATCAGAATAGATTTTTTGTAACTCTCTATGAGTGAGGGGTTTGATGCGTACCCTGTAGTCTATAAACTCCAAATTGCGTCAAAGACACTTGATGTAATTTGTTGGGATATTTCTGAATTTTTTGTGTACACTCTTTTAATTAAAGGCATATGATATCAAATCTGAGAAAATGAGTATGCTTCAAAGTTTATGGTATGAGATTGTTCTTCAATTGATTATTGTTTTAGGTATTAGATTCTAATTTATTATTGTCATTGTCGAGATTGTTAGTAGTGTTCATTTCAGTAAAATGATGAGCAATATCCATCAGACTTGCTCTTGTACTATACAAGACCTAGGAGCCTAAGACTTGCTTTAAGACTATACAAGACCTAGGAGCGAGCCTAAGACTGTACAGCATTCTGATGAGCAATCTGCATCAGACTTGCTCTGTAATGGAGCATTAAAGCCTAATGCTTGTCTAGGTAGTTGATATTTTTGCCAGCTATACATCTTAGCGTGAATGTTCAGACAGTAACTTACTGGAAAAACAATCACTGGTAGAGAAAAGCAAAACAGCATGAAGAGAAAGGCATTGATAACTGAGGAACGTTAAGATATTGATCCAGAGGTCCACCCTTTTGCTTGAAAGGCTAATGAAATCAATATACGAAGTATATGAATTTTGAGATAACTTTGATAATTTTGAATAAAATTTAAATTCCACTGTTTCATTTTCTAAGTTAGTATGTATATACCCAATTATCCATAGTAATTCGGTCATTTGGAGATGTGGTAGACTTCACTCTGAACTGATCTTTTCATTCTTGCATGTAAAAGTTGCTCTTGATATTAAAAGGATTGAGAGATTGTATACACTTGGTAGATTATCCATGCTCTTTGGTGGATTATCCATGCTCTCATTGTTTATTGTTAAGAATGTTGATTGGGTTTTCCCTCACTGTTGGATTCTATTCAATGCTAAATTTGATGTGCTAATTGTGATTTTCTATCCCCTGAAATTTTTAATCAATCTTTGTCTTTACCCCATAATCCATGACAGTTTGACAATTCTACTCTTTTGATTCCTCCTATAATTTTTATCAATCCCCCTTTTCAACCCTCTTGATACAACAAGGATTTATTATTTGTGTTTGCATATAAAAGGCTGATGTTGCCAATGTTGGATCTAAGTAAATGGACCACTATTTAGATTTGTATTATGGTAAATTGGTGATCTTTGCAGGTTTCAAAGAGGAGCTTGCAGGACTTTCTGATAAGGAATTCTCTGGAATTTGGGGTGGTGTAAGATGCCGATCATCTAGATGCTATTGGCGCTATTGGTATTTTCTTAATTCCATTGTTCTAACATGGCTACCTTTTACAGTTTCATGTGTGAAAGAAGCTCCTTATGTAAGTTTTTAGGGGGATCTTGAATGCAATGTAGTTAACTTCATATTTTGATCAGAAGCTATTTAAAGCCATAACTAGGAAGATACTAACTTTCCCTACTCTAGTACTCATTTTATGTATTGACGCTCAATAAATTCAGTTTGCTTGATAGAAAAATGGTTTATAGCTATGCAAAGGGCTGAAGAATCATACCTCTTTAAGTAGCATTGCTCAATTTGATGATTTGCAGAACACTGAACGCATCATTATTCCTCCAAGATTAAATTTATAGTCTCTCAATAACCGCCCGCCCTCCCCAAGTCCCCAACTGTACCTCTCCCTTCTTTTGATAATAAGGATAACAGGAATAAGGGCGATTGAGAAAATGCTGTCAAATTAATGAAGAATTAGTCCTGATTTCTGTATTGTTGTCTTTCAGGACAGTGATCAGACAATCATGTGCCATATTATCATGCTGTAACCACTAGCCCTGTACTTTCAATTGCATCTTAATGTAGTTATGATGAATAGATGTGGGTTAAGAATTAGGACAAATCTTAATTTATTTTCTCTAATTTCAGCTATTGCTCGTTGCTAGAAAATCAACCTGCAAAGCTTCCATCATTGTTCGTCCGTTGCTTCTACTGTTGTCCTCAACAATGTCGTTCATTGCTGCTGGCCCAATGCTGCTAACTCCTAGCTTTGAACAACTTTTTTTTTTTTTTTTTTTTTTTTTTTTTTTTTTTTTGGGGTTGAAATTGTGTAGTATAAAAAATCATTTATTATTGAACATATGCAAGTTTATATATATGGAAAATAGAAATAATTTTATTAATGAATTGCAATCGTTAGAATATTCCTTTTGCCAAATGAAATCTAAACTTTAATTAATACAAGTATGATATATCACTCCCCAACCGCTTGCTAGTGGGGACGATAATATGTTGCCATGTTGGTGCAGGAACTTATGAAGGAGTGAAGGAGGGATATGCTGAATGGGACGAGGATAAAATAAGGGCTTGTTGACTCAGAGACTTCAAGTTTTGAACCTTGCAGTACCTCTGTCTCAAAGGGTGCTAATGGATGGGATGTTTTGGTATTTGGCTAAGAAAGGTACATACTCTGTTAAGTCAGGGTATTGGTTAGCTAAGGGGGATGGCAATGCTGAGTTTCTGGGGGGAAACAATGATCACCTGTGGAGATCAGTTTGGAAGATGAGGGGCCCTCCTATGCTTCAACATTTTCTATGGAGCGCGATTAAAGGCAACCTTGCAGTGATGGATCGTCTCGTGCACCGACATATTATTAGTGATGCCTCATGTCAGGTTTGTGGATGTGAGACTGTGAGAGGGAAACTATATTGCACTCATTGTTATATTGTACTGCTGCTGGTATGATTTGGGAACATACTGATTTGAAGGCGAATTTAATTGGAACTCCCAGTGAGTCTTTTGCTGCATTCTGGGAAAGGCTAATTAATAAATTTATTGCGGAGGAAGTATGCACTATGGCAGTGCTAATGTGGTCTGCTTGACGATGTAGAAATCTGGTCATTTTTGAGAATGAACGACCTGATGCAGTGTTGCTTACGGCAGGGTATTGTAGATTGGTGCAGGAGTATAATATATACAATGCAAAGGTGTCTTTACCTGCTGTGGTTCGATCTAGAGCTAGCAGAAGCACCCCTTGGGGCTGCCCACCTGTTGGGTGTGTGCAGGCTAATGTGGACGCCCATGTACCTGTGGGAGGGGCTGCTGGCCTGGGTGTCGTCTTCAGGGATGTTGAGGGGCGCCTTTTATTGACAGCCACGAAGAAGGTTGGTGCTTCAAGCCCGGAATGTGTGGAAGCAATGGCTATGAGGTATGCTATGCAACTGGCAAGGAGGCTGGGGTATTTGAACCTATGGGTGGAGTCTGATTACTTGAATGTCATCAATGCTGTGTCTTCGAAAGCTTGTGGTTTTTCCCCTATTCAATTATTCATGTAGTCTACGATGATATTTGTGTTGATAGAGCTTGTTTTGATGCTTGGTTTCTCACATGTCAAAAGATGTTGTAATACAGTAGCGCATCTTGTAGCTAGGGGAGAAACGGGTACGAGTGTTGAACTTGTATGATTGGGTTCCTTTCCTCAAAGTATCACAGCTTTGACGGAAATGGACTTGACTTGATTTTTATAATAAACTAGGTTAGATCCCGTGCCATGCACGATTTTTCACTCTTTATTACGGAGTATCAATTTGAAACTATATTTAAATATAAAAAATAATTTGATCCAGAATCTATTTCTTATTTTATCCCAAATCAAGGACCTTAAAATATTTTTTTGTATCTTTTATGACTATATATTATTATTTTTTATTCAAGCTTTCTTCTATTTGAACTCTAATGGCATATTTGTTTTATTTCACAATTGATAATTTTTCATTCACCAATTATGTGGGTTGAAAAATTTATAAACATGATTTTTTACAATAAATAATTATTATTTATGTATTAAAAAGTAATTAATTATATAGAAATTTATATAAAGATATGGTTAGATATCTAAGTTGATTATTTTACGATTTTTTCCAAAATATTGGAAAAAAATATTTTCCGTACATTCTCTATACTATCAATTATTTTATTATTATTATTTTTTTTACAAAAATATACTAAGGACACACCAGAAGATGACACGTGTCATTGCTGGTGTGTCTTTTAGTATATAGTTATTGATGCTCTATCTTCGCTCCCTCTAAAAAAAAAAAAAGTACGATATATCACTTGTAGAAAATATTCAATATTCTAACATACGAACTAGTTATTGAATAACATACTATGATACTACTGAAGTGCGGAGTAATATACTACTATAACCCTTTACAAAAGTACAATGAATTTTTTTTGACAATATAAGTATTACAAAAATGGTGACAGTATCCTCCAAATAATATTACAAGTACGTACTATTACATTGGATTTGGAGCATTAACAAATCGTTCCGTTGATATCTTTATAATCAAGGATATGCATATCTTTTGCATATTAAGATAAGGAAAGTAATTAATTGTGATCACAAATCCATATCAAATGTGATACAGATTTTACTTTGACAATTAATTAATTAGCTATCAAAATCTTAATCTTCCATAATTACATACATCACGTAACTATAAATTCAATTCTAGGATATGCATGTCTTTTGCATATTAAGACAAGGAAAGTAATTCATTGTGATCACCACTCCGTATCAAACGTGATACATATCTTATTTTGACAGCTAATTAACCTTCCAAAATTACAAACACTATGTATCGATAAATTCAATTCTAGCTGAAGTCATTACATACACATAAAATTTATTCTCTATTCAATCGATAATAATGGCATCAAGTACCATTTTTCCTGTAGTTGTCATGGTTTTCTCTCTTTTGATCTCTGCAAATGCAGATATTTGTAAGTTATGCAATTATTTTTTATTTCACTTAACAATATAGGTTTCTCTAGCAGTTTATATATGGTGCACATAATAATGAGAATGATGATTGTTTTATTTAGCTACAAGTATGCCATCAAAATTTATAATATAGATTCAATCGTCTTAGCATACAAATAACTTTTCAATAATGTGTAGGTGGTACTGTTTATGGCGGTGAAGGCAGATTGAAGTTATCACGCAAGGATATGTTGAATAATATTGACAATATAAAAGTAGAGCTTAATATTTGCGAGCCACAGACTCGTGGTGGACGAACAAAATATTGTTGTCTTGAATTCAAATGTTATGATGATCCAAAGTCATGCTGTGATGATTACAATGATGGTGGTTGTATGAAAAAGCTCTAGATTTAGAACATTTATATTTATATAAGTAATAGTGATCCTTGCCCTTTTGATTGAAAAAAAAGCTATCATATGTATTTTTTTTGTTCTTGAATGAATAAACAAAGACTTATTATATACTATCTCCGTGTTTTTAGTTAACATACTATTTCTTTGATTACGCGGGCTATTGCACAATTTTAACAATTAATATCTCTAATTAATAACATTGTAAAAAGTTGTATTGTACCTAAACTTAATTTTTGACTCGACTTTATGGAGAGAGAACATGAACCTAATCCAATTTGACCTAAATAACCCAAAATTAACCTAATTTGACCCATCTATCATAATTTGTAATGATAAAAAATTTCAAACAATCCAAAATTTGACCAAACTCGACCTGTTGACTTGAGTTGATTTTTTTTTTTTTTTTAAGAAATGCTAGAAGTACCATGTTGTAAGTAGTCCCTTTCCCCTTGCTCATTCTCTCTCGTCTTTCTTACTCTAGTGTCTAGTCGCTCCCCTCAAACCTTTGGTTCTGACTTGTGAGTGAATTGTTGTTTGATTAATACTGGAAAATTGGTAAATTCAATCACAAATTCGAAAATCTATCAACTTGCGTTTGATTGATCGACTCAAATTAGTGTGTTCCCTTCAATTGACCAACTTACTTGTAATGCAAATTAAGGTACTCAATTCAGAACTGACTACTTTCAATTGAACTGCAAAGTCATATTAATCTTGTTTTGAGCTAGTTAATTGTATATTAATGTTTAGGGAGTTGCAATTTTCTTGAAAGGAGTAAGGAGTTAGTTTTAGGTCAAGTATAATTCGGTCTAAATGTATCTCACTTGAATTTAAAAATAATTCATGAATTGTATATTTATTGCATATGAACATTGAATTTTTAACAATCATCCCTAATAATTTCATATTCATCTTCAATTTTTGATTTCACAATCTTCGATTCTGTTTTTCATTGTTGGACACTAGTAATTCATGCTTAAAAGTTATCATTCAACTGTCATTTATATAATATTAGGTAGTGTCCGTGCGATGCACGGTAGTAATATATAATATTTTCCCCATAATTAATTGTGACATAATAAAAAAAAATAAGGCAACTCACGTGGAATAAACAAATGCAATGCATATAGAAAAATAAAATAATAAGGCAAAAAATTTAAAACTACAATTAAGAATTTTTTTTATTTTTTTATTTTTATTGTCAATTAGTTGTGTTGTGAATATTAAAAGTAGTATACATTATATTACATTAGTGATGTATATTATTTCCCAATAAAACTATACAACCTAGTGATTATATGACAAAAGACTTATTTATAAATGTCTTTTAATAAACATGAAAATATTAATCAAACAACAAATCGAATAAAATCTACAGTAAAATTATTAGCACATCATACATGTAAATATATAAATTCAAATAATATATTATCTTTATATCCAATAAAAACAATTTCAGTTGAAATAAATATTACTCGGATTATTAAAGACAATAATAATCTACAATTCGGCAACACTAACCTATATTATTAATAGTACATTTTCTGTTTATGAATTGATATTCTACATGATATCGTCGCTCTTTGTTATTTCTTATTGTTTGAAGCTATCCAATAATTGTAGTTTCATCATTGTTTGTTTATTGCCTTAAAAGTTATTTGTAAATGATAACTATTTATCGAAAAAAAGGATACACAAGAAGATGCACTTATCACTATATCCAACGTGTGTCTTTTACTATGCATCTTATTTATAATGTCGAATTTTATTATTTCAATCAAATGTTTCAACAAAAGATAATAATATTTTGTATTTACTAAGATATTAATTTAATTAATTACGTAATAACAAAAAATTGATTGATATTTCACATTTTCCTAGAATTAGACATATAATATAGTTGTTGAACACAAACATTTATTTTATAGTCATATCTAATACTTCATCAATCTAAGAAACAAAATATTAATCATTTCCATCTTTCACTTGTCAATTTCTCTGAGTTTTTCACATTCCCAACCTCCGTCACATCTTTCACACATCCATCTAGAAAACCGACCTTCACAGGTTTGTTCAAGCATTTAAAAACTACTAAAGGCTTCCCTATTCCCACAGATGTGGTCAAAATCACCTGAATCAATGATCTAGGTATTTTTATCATACTTCTTACTAAGTTTAAGCACATTAGAAGCTAAGTTTATACCTGCAAAATTTGCCATTTTGCTGCTGGTTCCAGTATTTCCTCCACCTGATTATATAGCCTACTAACTCAATTGATTGTATACTGTGCAAATGCACAAAGGATTTGGATTAAAATCCCATGTAAATTTACTAAAAAAGCTTGTTTTTTAGACAAATATTAAACAAGTCTTTCATAAACAAGGAGGGTAATTTTTCAAATTAAGTATTAAAAAAAAATATTGTCTTCTTTGATGAGCTCAAAGAGGGCAAAAAACTATATAGTTTACCTTGTGTAGCTAATACAACGAGCCTAGCTAGAAAGGCGATCCTCATAATAGGCTTAGAAGGCGAGAATTGCATCAAAGAGTGCAATTTCTCTTTGATATTTTGTGTGTTTAATCACATATAAAGAGAAAAAACAAAGACATAACCTTTGCCTTAACGTGATCAATGCAACTGTTATAGTTTATAACTCTATCATAGAGTCTCTATGTATAGGGTGATTGGAAATAGCATAAAGCATAATAATCTCATATACTAAGTCGTGGTTTTAAAAGCGCGCTCACATAATTTAGAATAGAATACTAATGGCAAGCTTGCATAAATTAGTAAGCGATAGTATTGACTAAGTCATTTAGAGCACACTTTATCTTTTCTTTGTATAATTAAATCCTACTTGTGTTGTTGCAAGTAACATGTGATATAAGCAAACTTTAATCATAAAACTTGAATGAATATATAGACTACTAAACAGTGAGTCCAACCCGAAGTCCAACAAGAGTGGAATAGGTAATACAAACAGTGGCCACAAATGCCGATATACTAGCTAATAGATATACAGTACAGAGTCCAAACCCCTCTATACTGCATTTATGTGTGTCAACGGTGTAGAAGAGCACCATCGATGCCATCGAGTTTGTGCCGGCCAACGCATAAGTGAATACATTCTGCATTAAGAGTTAAATTAATTAGTCAATTATAATTAATATAAAACTAATTAAAATTGTCAGCAAAATTAATATGAAACTAATTTAAAAAGGGGAAATTCTACGTGGTGGCCTCCAGGTTTCAGCTTTTCTACGTGAAAGACGAACTTTTTTTTAACTCTCTTTAGTGGCACCAAGGTTTAGAATAATTGACCATAGTGACCTTATTTAGGATTATGGCTAACCTTTATGGTTAGAATGGTTAACCACCTTTGATTTTTTTATTAAAAAATTATTTTATAAATAATAAAATTAAAAAAAAAACCTAATCACCAACCCAGCCACCACTGTCGGCGGCCAACCCCCAGCCGGCGACACCTGGCCTCCCCCCTCCAGTTAGCGACGCCTAGCCTCCCCCACCTCCGACCGGCGACGCCTCGCACCTCCTCTCCTTCCCATTTCCCATTCCCCCCACTGCTGCCCACCCTACACCTTCTCTCTTTCCCATTTCCTCCACCACCGCCCGCGGAGCCCTAATCGCACCCCAAACCACCGCGAAAACCAGCGCCCTTCCCCGACGAACCCCCTCCTCTGTGAGCCGACCACGGAAACCCTAAAACCTACCCAAAACCACCTGAAAACCGAAACCCATTTCCTGGGTTTTGTTTCGAAACCCTGAACGGGTTTGGGTATTTTCTGGTATTTTAGGGTGGATTTAAGGGTTTTTGGGTCGGCAAACTAGGGAGAGGGGTCGACAAGGAGGTACGTCGGTTTTCGGGGTGGTTTGGGGTGGGGTCGAGGTCGGTAGTGGGGCGGTGAGGGAAATGGGGGGTGGTGGGGGTCGAGATTGGGAGAAAGAGAGGAGGTGGAGGTGGGGGGTCGAAGGCCGGCACACCGGCGAAGGTGGAGCTGGGTGCTGGTGTTGGTAGGGGTGGGGGAGAGGTGGCTGGTGGACGCCGGAAGGGGAGGGGCTGCTGGGGCTGGGTTGGTGGTGGCTGAATTTTGGGTTTTTTTTTCAAAGGTCAACTATTTTAACTATAAAGGTTAGCCATAAACCTAAAAAAGGTCGTTATGGTCAATTATTCTAAACCTTGGTGCCACTGAAGAGAGTTTGAGAAAAAAGTTCTTCTTCCACGTAGAAAAGCTGAAATCTAGAGGCCACCATGTAGAATTTCCCTTAAAAAAAAGCATACCACATCACCGAAACGGATAATAGAATAGTAGACGGGAAAAGTCCGAATATCTATTCCCCATATAAGGAGAAAACTCCAGCCATCCAAAATGCCCATTAAAAGCATCAAACCACTAACAAAAAAAAATGTTAAAATTTGTACAAAAGTAATTATTTTAAATCCAATATAAAATAAATAAAGATGCATTACTTGAACCAAATGCCGTCAGTTAATTCGATTTGCTTGCTGTATATCAACAGAGCAATAGAAATGCTGGAAAAAAACATCTGACCAACTCGTAAGACGATACTAAAGCGCATCCCATACCGTCCCTTGAAATCGTTCATCTATTAGGAGCATAATATATGATACAAATTAGCATCTCGAGTAATTAATACTTAATTCATACACAAATTAATTACTAGTATATACAACAAACAAATTAGAGACTATCTCCTATTGATTGAGAAATCTTCTTACTTATATGACACTTTCAATTTTACTAAGGGTATTCCTGAAATCATAGAAAATAGGACTTTTAATGAGGAGTTAAGCCCACATTTGGTGATCAAGTTCTTGTGTTTTTCATCTTTTTGTGATAGCCACTTTTTTATCATCTTTTGGTGATTGAGTCCCATTTTCAGGCAAGTTTACCCACCGGAAATTTGTTAAACTACATAGTTAACCACACAAAGAACTTAATCACCTAATAGCATTTATTGCAAACACATAATCACTTGCAAGAATGCGAGCTATTAATATAATCATACCTGCCAAATTTTGCAAAAAATTCAAACTGAAAATGTAGCCGTTAGGGATATTGCCACAAATCCATATAACCATAAATAACAGAAGCCTTATGCCCTTATCAGTCAATTACGCAACATTTACAGATGGATTAGCGAGTTTGAATTAAGTTTGCATATCTTATAGAATTCATTTTGTTCATGAAAATGATACAAGGAAGTACCTTGCATAAGACTTTGTAGTGCTATAGATATGAATTTAAAAATTGCTTATGCAAAATTAAATCCAAGCAGTTGATAAAACTACTCTAGAGCCCATTGACAAAACCTTATTCCCTCATTAATCCATACACAAAGCAATGCAATGAGTCCTCCCGCGAAACAGCTAACAAACAAGGTACATTTGCATTTTACAACACATAACAACCCAATTTCACTCAATTATCAAATTATACTCCAAAATTCACATAAAATTCTTCTCGCATAAGAATATCAACTTAAATTGCACACACCAAAATTCTACCAATAAAATCGATCGTTATACTCTTTCATAACTCAGTAATTATAAACAAAAGTTCAATAAACAATTCACCTTATAAGAACCCTAAATTGAATATACTAAAAATTCAATGAACGACAAACTCTAGATTGTGACATTGATATTCGGTGATTTAGGAAAAGAAACAGAAATGATCTTACCTCAGAAGCTGCTTCAATGGAGGAAAGAAAGATCACGAGCTGCTTCAATGGAGAATTCGGAGTACGCGCTTCAATGGATGAGAGAGAAAGAGGGAGATAAAAGTATAAAGCTGCTTCAATGGACTTATATATGTCTCGTTCATTTCCATTTTTGTTGGAACACACTTTCTTTTAGCTTTTGCTCAAATATGAAATTTGGAATCAAAGTAAATATACAACAGATAAAGACGTGGCGTTTCCCTCCATTTTTACTTGGTATTTTTTTAAAGGTGATCCTTGGACGTGATGGGTCGGGTTTGGGTCGGGATTAGGTTAAAAAATCAACTAATTCGGGCTGACCCAAAAAAATCAACTAAATGTGCATAAAATTGCATTTTTAAGCTCATTCAAAAAAAAAATTAAAAATAGGGTCGAGCTTGACCCAATTTCGAACCGGAAAAACCTACCCAAAATCGGATTGGACTCACTTTGATTAGCTCTAGTATTTTTGTTAGAACTAGTATTTCAAGCCAGAAAAACCTGCATAAAACTTTCCCAAAGGGGCTTACTTAGAAGTTAGAACTAAGGCCCTGTTTAGTTCACCTTATTTTTACTTATTTCAGAAAAAATAAGTTCAGATCAGATCAGATCAGAAAAAATAAGTTCAGATCAAATTATTATTATTATTATTATTATTATTATTATTATTATTATTATTATTATTATTATTATTATTATTATTATTATTATTATTATTATTATTATTGATTTATGATGTATCGGATTTGATTTTATCGTTTGTTTGAACTAGCAATATTGTCTATGTTATTAAATAGCACAAACAATAAACGATAATAATTAAAATTTCATTATAAGCTCCAAATCATAAACGTTTACAAATATAATTTTCATTACAAGAAGTTCCAAATTTCCTTCGCTATATTAAGTTGTACTTCTTTCATTACAACTATATTAATTCTCGTTAAACAAATCATAATCTGCTCTTGGTTCGATTTCTATACCACTATCAATGGGTATATCCAACTCATGTAATCGAATAAAATTGTGAAGTGTGAATGTAGCAACCATAATTGCCAATTGTGAAGTGTGAAGTGTGGGTCGGATTAATTCGGGTCGGCTCATTTCGGGTTGACTACATTAATGCACATGCACCTACAAAGTAGTAGTATTCGTAAATAGTAATTACTAAATTCGAATAAAGAATGCACATGCATCCAAAAAGTAGTGGTATTCATAAATTTTCATAGGTTTTTTTGAGACGTAAATTATAATACATTTGATAATAGAGAATTTTTTTGAAAATATTTGAATAAGCTTAAATAGGAAAATAACTCATAGAATTAGGGAAAGAAAAAAAAATATGACGTAATCCTAGATTGCTAGTTAATTTCGGGTCAATAACAAGTCGGGTTGATTTCAGGTCGGGTTAATGATAGATCGGGTTGAATTCGGGTCGGGCTAGTAATAGGTCAGGTTAAATTCGGGTCGGGTTAGTAATAGGTCAGGTTAAATTCGGGTCGGGTTGAATTCAGGTCGGGTTAAATTCGGGTTTTGACGGGTTAAAACGGGTCAATGTGTCATTCCCACACAACCATACACGCATGAATAAAAAAAGGTTCAATAGAGGAACAAATGAATAAAAAAACACTTAAACGCCCTAAACAAGTTAAATATAAAAGCTTAAATAAAAAAAGGAAAATGAAATCTAATAATCACACCTTTGCTCCATCTTCCAGAAACAATCTCACCTTTTGAAATTTTAGAAACAATTCCATTAACAATAATGATATTATTATTATTTAATAATAATATAATATAATATAATATAATATAATATAATAGTAATAGTAATAATAATAACATAATATAATATAATAATAATAATATAATACAATATAATATAATATAATAATATAATAATAATATAATATCATAGTAATATAATATCATATAATAATAATAATATAATATAATATAAATTAAATGATCATAATATAATAATAATAATAATAATAATTATAATGATAATAATAATAATGATAATAATAATAATAACAATAATAATTAAACATTAATATTGATTAACATTAAAAGTAGAATATTGAAGTAATTAAAATAAGGTCAAATCAGAAAAAATAAGTTCAGATCAGAAAAAATAAGTTCAGATCAGGTGAACTAAATCAGCAAATAAGTATAATAAATGGGGGTGAAAAAACAATACAATTATGAAATACAAGTATATAATACTCCGTACGAAGTAAGTCTTTGTTTATTCATTCAAGAACGAAAAGGTATGACAAATTTCCTTTTTTATTATAAAAACAAGGTTTACTATTGTATTACTTTATAGGTATAATTATAAATGCTCTAAACCTAGAGCTACTTCATACAACCACCATCATTGTAATCTTGACAACATTGCGCCATATCATCATAACATTTGAATTCGGGACAGCAATAGACGGTTCGTCCACCACGTGTTTGTGGCTCGCAAATATTTAGCTCTACTTAATAGATCCATTTTCATTCGCAATTGCTGCTATCTTCAATATTCCATGGTCTTTACCGCCATAAACCTCACCTACACACATTATTGAAAAATTATTCGTATGCTTATTAAGATATTATAAATTTAAAGCTAAATAAACCAATCATATACACTACTATAGAAACCTATATGGTTAAACGAAATTGAAAATAATTGCATAACTTACAATTTGCATTAAAAAGTGTTGGTTCTTGAGGAATTATGCTAAGGTGAGATCTAAGATCATGAAGCCCAATGGTGCAAATGTCTATTCCATCTATGATGATCTTTCCCTCGGAAGGCTCCACCAAACGGAACAAAGTGCTGATAAGGGTTGTTTTCCCACTTCCGGTTCTCCCAACGATCCCAATCTTGCTGTCACCTTCAAAGATGCAGTTAATCCCTTGGAGAACCAGTGGACCATTGGGTCTATATTTAACCTGTGAATATCACAATTTATTTTTCTGAAGCTATGTTCTGGCAGTTGACAAGCTTAAATACAAGTGTAATTCAAGTTTACCTTCAATTCATAAAATTCAATTTTCCCCACATCAGGCCAATTAGGAGGAGGTCTATTTTCTTGGATTATTTCACATGCTTCTTTAGGAAGGTGCATGTACTGCTCCAACCTTTCAGCTGAAACTATCATGTTGGCCAGCATGCACTGGTTTTGGACAGAACTCACAAGATAGATATTCAAGGAGAGACCATAGGATAGTGCCATCCCAATAAATCCTGTCACGAGAACATCATCAAATAGAAAATGTAAGAAAAAGAATCACAGAATAACAAAGATTAACCAATTTGTTTTCGTGATTTTGGGAGGTGAGAAACTAACCAGAGTTGGCTTCACTGAAAGGAAGCAGAGTCACTGCAAGAGCGGAGCATGAGAGAATAACTGCACATAGCATCTCCAAGCGTTGTATCAACCATTCATTGGAAGAGAAACTGTGGAAGAAAGGGCTGGCACTGTTGTCTAAAAGCTCTACAGCCTTTGAGAAGTATTGGTCTTCCTTGCCAAAAGCTCGTATTGTGGTGGCTCCCAAATTGACCTCTGCAAGATTGCTTGCTATTGTGGACTTCGTAGTTCCATTGATTCGCATCAGCTCTTTTGCTGATGCAAAATAGTATTTCTGTATACATGTAATTAAATTCGAGTTTTAGTATCTTAACAGGATCAAAAACTCCTGCTAGAACTTTTCAGAATATGCCAGAAAATAATTTCCAAATTTAATGTGTAAGATTTGGAGGTACCTGTAAGAGTATAGTCAGATACACCACAGGCACAATGATAAGCAAGACTTGCCAGGTCACAATAGCCAGGATACCGAAGCTGAAGAAAGCTGTTAGTGTAGACGCTAGGGCCATGCTTACCATCATGGCTACATCAAGGTCAATGATACTAATATCTGAAGATACCTACAGGGAAAAATAAAATAAAAGGTTAGCCTTCCACAATTGACGATGAATGCTCAACCTTTGCTTAGAGATAGATTGATAATCTTACTCGACTGAGTATCCTTCCTAGGGGAGTGGTATCAAAAAAGGACATTGGTGCTCGAAAAAGGGAGTTCAGCAAAGTAGTAAATATTGATCTTGATGTGTCAAGACCAAGGGAAACAATAGAAAATGATCTTATGAGCAAGAAAATTCCCACACTACATCCTAGAATTGAGTACACCATCACCAATTTCACTTCACTAACACTAGAATTTTGAACATTAATGGCCAGCCAATAACTTTGTATAGACTGCCCAAAAAGAAATAAGATATGGGCTAAGACTGCCAAGGATGAGTATAAGAAACCTCTTCCATGACTAAGGTATTGTAGATAGGGCTTAAAACCTTTGTCTCCTGTTTCTCTTTCTTCTTTCTGAATCAACTGATCACCTAAGGATGCATGTGCTTTGTCCTGATTGAAACTATCTCTTTCATCGCTTTTCAGACTCGGTAGAGATCTACTCTCTTTACAATTGTCAGACTGCATTGAGTTGTTATGCGCATTGACTAGATTTTGGAACTCAAGGCTTGAAGTCAATAATTGTTCATAAGTGCCTGACTTTATAATCTGACCTTTAACCATCAACTGCAAAAGAAAAAAAAAAAAAAAAAAAGATACATATACAAGATCATTTGCTTAGATCGAAAAACTATATATCTTCTCTCTTTAGTTTGTTCAGTTGTCTTTTTAGTTTCCACTTATTTTCTTTATCTTTCTTAGATTAGAGCTGAGGATAAGATGGAACTATAGTCAACGAAAGATATGAACTTATTTAAAACTAACCAATATGGCAATATACAATCAAACGTAGGTAGGAAGTCAACTTGGTGAGTGACTAGCAGGACAGTCTTTCCTGCCAGAGCTCCCATGACATATCTCTGCAAAAATTGTTCAAGTTAGTTAAGTAATAAAGGTTTGTTTTTACTAGAACTAAGCAAAAGGAAAGGGAGCTTCTTATTTATCACATTGAATAGACTAGTCGCGGTGTGAGCATCAACAGCGCTGAATGGATCATCCAGGAGGTAAAGATCAGCATCCTGATACAAGGCGCGTGCTAGTTGCACTCGTTGCTTCTGTCAGGTTAACTCCTCTTTCCCCAATTACAGTGAGATCACCACATGGAAGCATGTCTATATCTTTTACCAATGAGCACCTTTTAAGTGTGTCTTGATATCTTTGATGATCCATGTAAGAACCAAACAGAATATTATCTCTTATAGTACCAGTCTGAATCCATGCTGTTTGAGAGACATATGCAAGGTTTCCATAAACTTGCACCTGAAATACCAGAAGCCGATTAGTAATTAAATTTCACTTAGCTGACAGTGCAATTTACACAACATACACGCATTTACAATTTAGTAAAAAATGATAAGTTGTTCGATTAAATCCTGAATCCGAATCTTTCTTATATAAAACTCAGTAAAAACAAGTAATAAAATAGTAACGTAAAGAGAATAGGGCCTTACAGAGCCATCAATGCTTGGAACTTCTCCAAGAATGGCTGCCAAGAGTGTGGATTTACCGGCTCCAACCTCTCCACAAATGGCTACCTTCTCTCCAGGTTTAACAAGTAGATTTACATTTCTAAGGGTTGGCTTTAGTGAGAAATCCCATGAAATTGCTGTGCTTCTAATATCTATAGACTTCTCTAGCTCCTTCCCTTTCTTCCTCTGCTGGATATGTTGATTTTGCAATTCAGCCGCATCAAGAAACCTTATGATTCGGTCTAATGATACACTTGCCTGTATATATGCTCCAGCAACATCCGGGATTAACCTTACAGGCTCCTGAACTATTCTCAAAGTCGCTAAAAATGTAAAAACATTACCAGCATCCAAAGGAATGCCAAAAAAACAGCATGCCCCAAACGTAGCTATAGACATCAGTATTGGAAATGACCAGAAAAGAATCATATAGTACCCTTTCTGTAGAAGCACAGCTGCTAGTGACCTGAACTCAATTTCCCTCAAGTTTTCGATGCCTTTCTTGAAATGGTTTTCCCAAGCATATACCTTCAGCACCTTCATTGTCACCAAGGCTTCGGTTATGGCCCCCAACCTTTTATCCTGTTCTAACATAAGCTTTGTTTGATATTTATGCTGTAATTTACCCAAGGGAGAGTTTCCAAGTACTGCAATAATAACAATCACTAATGCCGCAATTGTTGCATTCCCAACACAGTAATAAATGATCACCAAAGCAATACACATTTGGAGAACCACAGTCCATATCTGATGAAACCAGACAGGGAATTCACCAATACTGTAAGCATCAACCGTGACATAGTTCACTATCTCACCAGGAGTGTGACTCGTTTTAGCATCATTCGAGAGTTTGAATTGCTTGGCATAAACAGCTGCAGATAACATCGATCTTATCTGGAGTCCAATCAATCTAGTCCTAAAGCACCATTGCCTCTCTGACAATGATTCTAAGCTTTTTGTGAAAAAAAGCAGAAAAGTGATTGCATAGCCCTCATATTTAAAGGCCCTTTTCCCTTCAGCTATATCAATGAATGCTTTGAGAAAAAGAGGCCCAGTTGATAGTGTAAGCACCTTAACCAATGCAAAAGCCCCAGAAATCATAATTCCTTTCCATTGCCAGGAAAATATGACAGCAGGAAAATTGGAACTTGATTCTTTTTCTTTCCTATTGCTAAATTTCTCCATAAAATCGCGATAACAGGTTTCTGCCTGATCAGCAGTCCTAAGTTTAGGAATATCTTCATCCTCAAGAATTTTCTCCTTTCCCATTTTCATCAGTGGATTTAACCACCAAAATGACATTCTACTGAAGAACCCAGCTTTCGAAAACAGACTTTGATTTTCATCAGTGGTATAAACATCTTCATTATCAAGCAAAGGTACACTAGACTCATGTAAACAAACTTTCGATTCGGATTCTTGCTTATTAATATGCTCTTTAAAAACACAGGATAGTAACAAAATAACTCCAGGAAGCAATAAAAAATCAAAGACAACCTTAACGTATCTCACTCTACTAGAAACAACCACTTCATAAACAGAAATTGCAAATAAAAATGCAGCATATAATCCAGAAAAAGTGAAACATATCTTAAACAAGGTTAAGTGTGAACCAAATGATCTTCTGAAGCTAAGAATCAGACTCAGAAACAGCCAAGTGAACCCCTGAAAGAGCAGAACCAGCCATCCGTGCAGGGGCAAAATAATCTTTTCACTTCTTATCTTGTCATCCAAAACCCATAAACCAAGAATTAAGTATGCTAAACTAAGAACAGTATTTACAGCAGCAGAAAAAATGTTGAATGCAGAAGCAGAATTCTTGGTTGTAGGGGTGGATAAAATGATGAACAAAAATAACAAAATGAGCAATAAATCAATGAAGATTACTATGATGTGGTTTATACATGAATTTGGATTAATTGTTGATGCAAAAAATGTGCCAAAATTTTCATATGGGAAGGCTGAATTTCCACAGTAATTTGCCCAGAAATTGTTACCCATTTTACTGATTTTTGGGGTTGGGATTTGAAGTGGGAAAAAGACAAATATGATTGAAGTTTCATTAGGTTGAATTTTGCAGTGGAAATAATGTACGATTCGCCTAAGTTGGAGGTGAATAGCTACAAACAAGCAATGATGGGAGTTTAATTTAAAAATAAGGCAATAAATGAAGTAATTTACGAATCTTATGTTAGTCATTTTTCCTCTTTTTCTTTAACTCAGATAATCACGACACCATTTAGATCTTAGTTATTTCCTTAGAAAAATTATAATACGAAGTAATAAGCCAGGTCCAATGACCCAAATGTGGAGATTATTATTTCGATATAATTATTTTGTATTTGGCGTAATTGGATTGTTGGAGTAATAAAAACAATAATTTAGATGAAATTTGATACATAAGGTTGTTAAATTGGTACGACAATGATAAGAAATAATCTTTAATTTTACTCGTTTTATTTGGGAAATAAAGAGAGGGTTATATACTTATATTCGTACTAAGAAAAGGAAAAGGAATGGTAGGTTCTTTTTATGTGGACTCTAATAAACAAAAAGATGATATTATGATGTAGAAATAATAAGACAGTCAAAATAAAGAATGTATAAACAAAATGGGAAAATAACAAAAGTTCAATTGAAGCTAATGTTACCTTCATGAATAATGTAATGCACACACGTCGCAATTAGCCAATTATATGTCCGTTCCAAGATGGAAGATCCAATGCCAAAACCAAATTGTACTCTCACTAGTCATGACTCTATTGTAAAGATAGATTACCACTAAATATTAAAAGGGGCTTAGGGTTATTAAACAAAGGATTAGTAAATAACATCATAATTAGTAACTTAGTGGTGCCACACTGCCACATGCTTAACTAACCCAACAAATAGAATGGATTTAATATTACAAACTCGTACTTCTTTACATATTACGTGCAACAATTACTAAAAACGATTGCTATAACCTACATATTATGTGCAATAATTGTTTTATTTCCTTTGAAAGTTGTTATTACTCTCTATCTTTCTCCTCACTAAGGTAGCCAACGCGCGCAATGTGCGCGTCATAGCTAACCATATCTGGAATTTCTTTCAGTTTGACCTTATATTACAAATTTAGTTACTTGCAGCATAATGAGAGAAAATATATAACAAATATATTTAGGGATATAAATGTCCACACTATTCTTAATAATTAAAAAAAAAAAAAAGGTAATTATTATTAAAGAGGGCAAATAAGTAATTAAAGATTTTAGATGGTATAATTGTCCAAACACTATTTATTAAAAAAACTTGTACATATTAATGAGGGTATATATGTAATTATATATTTTGAAGGGTATAATTGGCATCACACTATTCATAAGAGTAATCTTGTACTCTTTATAGGGTAGAGAATACATGGGCCTTTATCTTCCTTTCTCTATTGAACACTCACAAACTTTTTTTTTTTTTTTTTTTTTTTTTTACAAGAGAACACTCACAAACTTGAAAGTATGCAAATATTTTGATAAATTTATTGAAACATAACCAGAACATCTAAGATGATAAATGTAACACTCTTTTATAAACGGAAGTAGTTTAATTAGATACTCCATACGATGTCAACAAGAAATAAAGAATAAGAGTGAAGTAATGAGGAGGATTACAATATCATAATCTGGTACCTTTGTTTCATTATTAATCATTACTTTCCATGGTTTAGATTAGACTCTAAAAACATATTGTATTCATAATGTGATGTAAATTAGTTGCTCGTCAGTCTCATCAGCAAATCACGACTGGTAAAGAAGCTTGTTTTAAGAAATTGGAGAAGAGTTTTATATAGCTAGGGTTATTTTGGGCAAAGCCTTTTAATTGGGGCATTTGGGCTGCTTTAGTTGGGCCAAAATAATCAATATCACACCACTTAGTTTGGGTTATCAGGTCAGCCTCGAATTGACCCGGCCTACTATTGACTAGGTTACCATTTAATTTTTTGGGATACATGGGTGGTTTTCAGGCTGGAATTTTCAATTATAGTCTAATCCATTTAATTTTAGGTAGGGTTTGTGTTGACCCATTTAATAAATCGGATTGAACCTTCATTATGTTGAATTTTGTAGTGAAAGTGAATCTAGCTACATACATGATGGGAATTTACGAACCCCGATACATCTGGTTAAATTGGTCACTATTATTTTACAGTTTCAATGACTTTTATATGTTCAATGACTATAGTAGTTTCATTTTATTTCTAATATATAAACTTAAGAGCAAATTGGTAGTTGGAAATGATATGGCTTTTGGTCATAGGACTTATTTCAATCCACCAGAGTGTCAAAGCTGTTGTTTGATGTACCTTCATCAAATTTTCTTGTAATCATATCGATGTAAGGGTAATCTTCTAATTAATATATTCTCCTATGTTTGTTTTAAAAAAAAAAAGAGCAAACTGGTGGTCGTCTTATTATTATCTCAAGATCGGATAATGATTGATCCACAACATGGAAAACATAATCTTCAAAATTAGCTGCTTGGATTAGAGTGTTCTCAGCCTTATACCTAGCCTCAAGCTTTACCATCACCACTGATATTAATTTTTCCATGAATAAGAATTTTCCAAACAGAGCGAAACAGAGCCTAAGGATCACATCATTAGGTTTGGGACTACAATCTCGCCATTCAAACAACATTGAATGTTTTCTTCATGCAAGCATGCACTAGATTTGGCTTTCAAGCTTCATACAACAATTGCTCTATAGCGAAACAACTCCACTATATACTCTATTCAGTATGCAACAGACTAAAAAGATGAGAAATAACATAGTATTCACAAACAAAATATACATTGCAGCTTACAATCAATATATTATATACATAGATGTCAGACACAAAGTTTGTTCATCAGATATCAGATGCAGAACATTTGAATATTATAATTATGCATCAGCAAGGTTCATCAGTTCTGTAGTCGACACTCGACAGGCCACAGCTGCAGAACTGCAAGACATATTTAGTACAAATTGATCAACATGAGCTCAGTTCTAGCCATCTTAGGCGGGGATTGGGCAGCCATTATTCCTTAGCGTGCAGTCAAGAGGCCCAAGTGATAATACCATTTTCAGAAGAATGGCCTGACCCGAAGTTATTTTCATGAAATTCAGTTTGTGGTTCAATGCCAGCTGGTCAATGCTTTAAGCTACCTTCTTGATGTGCAGCCCAGCTTGGCTCATGATCATGTAGATTTTAGCCCCATAATTCATCACCCCCACGTCACGAAAAGAAGAATTCCTGGTCTACAGGACCAGAACTCAAGTACAGAATAAAAACTACACCTTCTATCTCAGATAAAATACGAGCTTCGAACAGCAGCAGTTACAGATAAGTACTGTCACTGACATCATATCACATCCACAGATCATACACTTCAAGAGCAGGGTGTGCAATCTTCTGTTACGGAATAGCATTACTAGAGCAGAAATTATAGGAAGAAATAAATATAGATTGATATGGAATTGCATGATATAAATGATTTGACTTACCAACCTTTCTAGTGGCCTTATTATCATATTTCTCTCTTCAAACGTTGCTTGACAAACTAATTATGCAATACCTGCACTTGATTATGAAATGCACGCCCTACACTAATAGTCTGTTTGGTAAGTGATAAATAAAATGGATTTGTATGTAAATGTACGTCTTGTGTCAATGCCCATGGTAATAATACACAATTTTGGAGATGTGGTTGCATTACCATGTACATTAGGTTAATAAATTTCTTGCGATATTACAACATAAACCATTCCAATTTCCACTATTTATTACCACCTGCCAAACAAAATGTAAATAAAAAACAAAAAAATGAACCATAAGATAAATACTTGCATACAAGAGTCTCATTTGACAGAAAGTTGGTTTAAGCAAATGCCAAAGTAAATGACAGGGTACAAAAGTTAAGAGGGGATTGTTTCCTTAGGAGTGATTGGACAATTCAACAGAGTAAGCAGCAAGACAATCATAGACTCAAATAACATAGACTCTGACTCGGCCGAGGAAATGTAGAAAAGACCAACAAAGGATTATAAGTCTGCACCAGACAGTACACAGCTACACACTGGTTTCTTACCTCGCTGTTCTATTTAGAGGAGAAGTAAGAAACCTCTCTGCTCCACCAAGATATCTTATAACCAAACTAGTTCTCAGAAGTCTCAAGATTGGATAATGATCGATGCCTTCAACCAAGAAAACCAAAGCAGTTCTTAGAAGTTTTATGGTTTATAAAACTTTTTTCTTGATCCACAACATGGAAAACATAATCTTCAAAATTAGCTGCTAGGATTAGAGTGTTCTCAGTCTTATTCCTAGCCTCAAGCTTTACCATCACCGCTGATGTTATTAATATTTCCATGATTACGAATTTTCCAAACAATGCGAAACAGAGCCTAAGGATAGAATGTTTTCTTTATGCAAGCATGCACTAGATTGGCTTTCAAGCTTCACACAACAGCATAGAATGTTTTCTTTATGCAAGCATGCACTAGATTTGGCTTTCAAGCTTCACACAACAATTGCATTTCCCCTCTTAACAGTCTAGTACAAATTTATTTATCTGATACAGACCAACATCCATACAGCCGGGAAAAGTACCAAATCAAAGTGAGCAATAAAACAGAAGAACTGAAAAAGTATTCAATCAATGAAGAAGAGAATACTGACATACATTTGTCCTTTCGATTGAGCTAAAAAAATACTGTACCAATTTCTATGCCTAAAGGACTTCCTACATATAGAGGTTCTCATCATAGATAAAGTTGGTTCTTGATTCATATCCAAGTGATTAATAGCATTAGAAAAGAAAAATAGGGAAACATTTTCCTCAGGTGAGATATAGAAATATTCATGACATTAGCAAGTCGGGCAGTATTATATCATTATAGTGAATAAGGAGTACACAATGAGGACTCATAACACCTTTTGTGTGAAAATGACTTATGATTCATAATTGTTATCACGTAAAAGGAAATATTTCCATAACACACAAGCAGCAAGCACTAAAACCATAAAGACAGCTATTATGCCCATTTGTTCTGCACCAGTGCAGACTGCAGAGAGATTAATGCAATAACATGTACAGATAACTGATAGTGAACAATGAAAGTATAATAGGTTCTTCAAGTAAAGAAAGGGAAACTCAATTTACTTTCACACAATGCCTGCTTGTATTGATTTCAAAAGGCACACTCTTATTAATATCAGTTTCCACTATCATTCTACTGAGCTAAAACAATACTGTAACAATTCCTATGCCTAATCAGGGATCATTGGAGACACAAAATCCCGATTTCAATTTGAAACAACAAAAATACATGATAAAAAAACACAAGGCAAGGGAAAAAAAAGCATAGCTCAGTGAAGGGCAGCAGCAATATCAGGGTTACTCTTACGAGCAAGCTTTGACCACTCTGTGTGGTAGGCACCAGGACGATCAACCCTCTCATAGGTATGAGCGCCAAAGTAATCCCTTTGAGCTTGAACAAGGTTAGCTGGAAGCCTGGCACGCCTATAAGTATCAAAGTAAGCAAGACTTGCACACATTCCAGGAGTACTTATACCAGCAGAAACTGCCAAACCCACAACCCTCCTCCAAGCTGCTTGCCTCTGAACCATCTCTTTCGCAAACTCAGGATCAACCACCAGACTAGCTAAGTTGGTGTTCCTCTGATATGCCTGCTTAATTCGGTCCAAGAAAACTGCTCTGATAATACATCCACCTTTCCAAATCCTTGCCAATTCCCCTAAATTCAAATCCCAACCCTTCTCAGCACTCTTTGCCCTCAACAAATTCATCCCTTGAGCATAACTACAGATCTTTGAAGCATACAAAGCTTGCCTCACATCATCAATCAACCTCTTCTTATCAACCCCGGCTCGAACTGCATGAACCTCATCCTTCATCCCTGCAGCTTCCAGTATCTTGGCTGCATTTTCTCTCTCTTCCTTCAGCCCACTTAGGTACCTACAAAGCAACATAGTAGCAATTCAATAAGCAAACAATATCCATTCAGTATATCTGCTAATATTTTCATCATGCACCCACATATATCATAGAAATCAATAAAGACACTCAATTAAAATCCAATGACTGTAATCAAATACATATTCTACCAAACAAAAACATGCACATACACAATACACCCTACTTCGATTTCATTACCAGATACTCCTCCAGGAGATAATCATTACATTATCCCAATCCTTTATAATCCAACATAGGACATAATTTCACAGAGAAAACCATTATACAGACGGGTAATATGATTCTCCATCATTCCATTAACTACATCACTCAATTAACCACGGGTGTCCCTGAAAATCGAATCATGAACCATAATACATGAAGATATCCAAGAATAAGTATGAAGTACACAATTACTGCAAGCATATAGTGTATAATTCATATCATAGCAAAATAAACATATTCATAACACGAAAACGACAATTCAGGTTATACCTGCAATCCAAAGAAGCAGCAATAGTAGGAGCAGCAACAGATAACTCAGCAGCTTGTTGAACAGTCCATTTCCCAGTACCCTTCATCCCAGTCTTATCCAAAATCTTATCAACCAATCCACCTTCCGCTAAATCATCCTTAACCTTGAAGATATCAGCAGTAATCTCAACCAAGAAACTCTCAAGCTCACTATTATTCCACTCATCAAAAATCCCAGCTAATTCATCATTACTCAAACCACCCACATTCTTCAACACATCATACGCTTCCGAAATCAATTGCATATCACCATATTCAATCCCATTATGAACCATCTTGACAAAATTCCCAGAACCACCTTCACCAATGTAAGTAACACAAGGTCCATCATCAACCTGAGCTGCAACCTTCTTCAAGATCCTCTCAACATTCTCATAAGCCGCGTAATCACCACCCGGCATAAGCGAAGGTCCGAAGCGGGCACCGTCCTCACCACCGGAAACACCCATTCCGAGGTAAAGAAGTCCATTAGAATGAGCATCAGAGATACGACGTTCAGTGTTCTGGTACCACTCATTACCACCATCAATAATGGTGTCACCAGGCTCCATGAAAGAGGAGAGAGAGTGGATAGTTTGATCAACGGGTGACCCGGCTTTGACGAGGATGATTATGGATCTGGGTCGTTCAATTGAGAGGACGAAATCGCGAGGAGTGTAATGGCCGAAGAGAGGGAGATCGCCTTCGGATTTAGCGCGGTCGATGGTTTCATCGACTTTGGTGGAGGTGCGATTGTAGACAGAGATAGGGAAGCCTTTCTCGGCGATGTTGAGGGCGAGGTTTTGGCCCATGACGGCGAGACCTGCGAGGCCGATTTGAGAAGCGGCCGCCATTGTTGAAGGGGAGAGAGAAAGTGGGAAGGTTGAATGAGGAAGAAAGGTGAAGGGGAGTTGGTGAGGAGAAGAAGGGATGATATAGAAATGGAGGAGGAGAGAGAAAGTAGGGAAGGGAAGGTAAAAGGACGGACTCGTCGAGGGAGTAAAGGGACAGTGACCTTCCAAGAGAGCGGAGATAGGTGGAGGGTTGAAGGTAGGATTGTGTAGGAGGCTAATTGGTTGTTTAATTAAAATATTAACCCTACTCTACTATTGCTTAATTATTGTAAGTACTCGTAATCCATTACGGAGTATCCAACACATCTACGAGAGTGAATCTCGCTATAAGTTAGATTGCTAATGTAGTAACTGCACATTTATCGAGATGCAAATCGCGTAGCGGCATAGCAGATTACATTGCTAAGGTAGGTTATTTAATACTCCGTATTCGGTACTATGGACATTGATGTGTTGTAATACTCCGTAACTCTAGTTTGTTTATAACACTTCTTTCTGATACATTAGGAAGTCTAAGCACTACCAGCCTACAACAAAACTAGTTTTTGGTTTGAACGATACTTAAGGTTCTTATATCGAAGTTTGTAGATGACAACTATGCTCGACTTTGATTTCAAGGTGTTAAGTTAGTAGCTCAAGTTCGACTAATAAATCGTGAGATAATATGTTATGTGAAATTATAAAGATTAATTGAATTCTTGACAAATATTACGTACATTCCACCAATGAGTATTTCACATAGCCTAAACCAAGAGCCCTAAAGTCATAAGTTGTGAATGCGGCTTAAGACCTTCAACATGGGAGGTGCATCCACAAGCATAGTTGCAGGCACAACTTGCATCATGGGCTCTCTATCTCAGTAAAACGCCAAAGCTAAGAGAGGGAAAGAGTAATACGTTATGTTTAATCAATACAATAATTTAATGTCAATTTGCAAATCATGGATCAACTCACAGTCTCACAATCACCCATTTTATTAAATCAGCTACATAGCCTCCATCTTTTGTCCTTTCCTTTCATTTTCAATACACTTTTGGTACACTTTTGCAACTATCTTTTAATTAATTGACCCAAAAAAAATATCAACAGCATCAGCTGTTTCCAAAAACAATATCTGAATATGTACTCCGTACTAGTTTTTAGCTTTTAAATTTTGATTTTTTATTTTTTTGGCGCAAATAAGGACAATTTACCAAGAATCATGATTTGGTGTTGAAAAATACTACGTATTAATTCCTCAAAAAAAAAAAAAAATACTTCGTATTAACAAATAGTTTTGTACTGTACATTGCAATATCTATGTTCTCTTTTTGACTCAAATATACTCTTGGCCCTTTTCTGAAGGAATTTGATCAGCTAGCCCAAACATCGATGTGTTAATGGTATTTCTTTCTGCTTGCTTACAGCGTAAAAGATTCGGAGTACTGTATAAAATTAGCATCTGTACAAATGCCTATTTAAAAAAGCTCAAACCAATGCAATAGATAACTCGAGTTATCCTAACAATCAATCAAGTAACAGTCACTTTAGACTTGGAACACACGCAAAACAGGAAAATACTAACTTCCCACACATCATGAAGTAACTGCATCTGTGAAATTTTATACTACTAGCAGTCTCGTACAGTACAGTACAGTACACCAGCGAACTACAAAGTATATCTTATTGCCAACCCATAAATAAACACAGAACAGCTCGGGAAAACAGGAGCATATGCTCAAAGCCCATAATAAAAGATGGCCTAATACCTGATAATTAACAACTCAATGTTCCACATTTCCATTCATTGCTTAAGACTATCCGAAATTACACAAGCTAATGAAGGAACACAGCTTTTATCTGAAGCTGTCATTTATTTGATCCAATGACCATAAGCAAGAAAAATAAGGAATTCGATGTCTGATTTAATGTATGATGAACAATACATAAAACACTCATGTACTTACTAATCAACTTAGTCACTCGAATGGATAAATAGAATTTGTACTAGTCTCACAGCGATAAACAAATGGCTGATTGTGGTCAATGACCATATATCCAAAATCTTAACGGCCTCGGTGACAAGGAACGCACGAGTTTCTCCTGACCACAGCTCATTATGCAGCAGCAACCTCAAAGAGATGCTTGCGGATCTGCATTAAATTATAAGATTTATTAGAAGATTTCTTATAGAAGGCCGAAAAACTTAAACATCATACCACCAAAAATAAATTAAATTAAATTCATCATCCCAACAGGAACATTAAGGACCTAAGAGTAGCAACTCAGAATCTGTACAAACAAAAGGGTGCAGCCCCAAGGCATCATCACACATGAGAGGAAACGCAGGAAAAGGGTGCAGACCGAGGGAGCAGGTGAAATAGAGCAGCAGCAACACAACATTTTCAGTGAGCAGCCACCACTCAACAAATGACTGCAAGGGGGGTTGGTGGGAATATTTGTGACTGATCTTTTGGCCTTTTATGTAACCTAGCGGGCTCTTTTTAATTGTTGTTTTTTGGACTGATGTACATATAAAAAGTGAGAGAGGGCAATTGCTGAGGTAGCTAGAATATGGTATTTGCATTTGGAGAGTTGTGACCTGAAGTCACTTAGAGAGTGGTGAGCCTACAGCCACCATTGTAAGAAACTTCCTTATTTTTCATATTAATCAAGAAGCGGTCCTACTTCCCTCAAACTTATTTCCTCTTTAACAAGTTTTGTGCTTTTTATTTTGAGTCCAAAGTGAATCAGATAAATAAACCAGGCCAGATACAATATTACAGCACACAGCATAGTCACTATTAGTGACAAATACACCGATACAACCTGTCAATTTAACCCTCTAAATATTTCACCTAGCCAACCCCGCCCCCCCCCCCCCAAACTTAATAAAAGAGAAAAAAAACAGAACCAACTTTTCTTTCTAAAATCTACTCTCTTTGCAAAGAATTAATAGTCAGAGTAATATGATTAACTTTCTTAATACACCCTTATTAAAATTAAGGATGGGATATGAAAAATATAACACAACTATTATCAGGGGTATTTTTCTTGTATAAACATGTCACATTCTTAATTTTAAAAGGTTGCAACTATGCGACAAACAATTCAGGGCAGAGGATGAAGTTTCCCAGTTGTGCTGATTATGTATCAGATCCACCGTGAAAATACACAGTGTAGCTTCACAGGTTAAGGAACTGTTTACTAAGGTTAGGAATTGAAGAGTTCTATAAACACAAAACATTACAAAGGAGAGTGAAAGCACAAATCACCTGAGGAAGCTTCTTCCGATATGCAACATCCAATCTTGCATCAAGAGTGTTTTCACACACAATTTTTCCATCCCGAGAAGCCAGCACAACACCTCCAAAGCTAGAAGCAACAGGGATTACAATCACACCATTAGCACACCACTTGTACAATGTTCAATACAAAATTTAACATCTTGAATAGCAGTTCTTAAAACTTAATAATTTAACTCAAAAATCCTTCATTGACATTTAAGCAACAAACCAACTACTACTTAAGACAGCCTACAAATTCAAAATTAAGAAAGAACATCTTACACAGCCAGCTAAATTAATTTAGTCCATCCAAGAGCTAATACACTAACAAGGTAACTTACCAATTAAGACCATGTTCCTTCTGTTGACCAGGGCCAGGAGGAAGATGAATAGTGTCAACAACTATCTCAGGGACATGTACATCAGCTTTCTCAGCATATTCTTGTTTAGCTGAATTGATAATATGCTCCACCAGGTGCACATCATCCTTTCGGCAACGCAATAAGACAGCAGGTTCTTTCAACCTAAGCAAACTCTGTCAACAAAGGAAAAAAACAAAATTTCATGGGGGTATATTAATCCCAATTTCACACTATTTCATTAAAAGAAATAAAAATTATAAATATGGCTGAATAAACAAGAGACAATCTCTTTGCACTGTCAAAGTAACACAATATCTACTGTATAATCAAGAAGCCATCAGGAGATATAATCATATAAGAAGAGATATCTTATTTACAGGTCAACTAATCACTTTAGACAAGGTATCCCCCCCCCCCCCCACACACACACACACACCCAAAAAAAAAAAAAAAAAAAAAAAAAAAAAAAAAAAAAAAAAAATTGAATTGAACGACGAGGCTAGAAAGAGCAAAATATCAACTAACCTGAACAACGAGCTCTTTCAAAAGCTGCCTGTAATGATGATGGTCTCCACTGACACGCAGTAGCTCTTTGGCTGCTGCTTCTTTCATGGAATTAACTAAATCATCCTGAGCTTGAAGGACTTTGATCCGAGATGCATTGAGCTGCATAGAGTACTCTCTGCCAAAAGAAGCAGATCAAAACGTGTCAATGGATTATTATTTCCCAAAATTACAGAAGTTCTAATAAAAGAGTTTACTTTAACTACTAACACCATCCCACAAAGAGCACAATACATTTCAATCTTGCCTTTTCTATGATACTTTATATTACTTCTCACAATCTCACTATATCCCTACACTTTCTCACTATATCCCTACACTTTCTCTCTATATCTACTTTTCTTATTTTTTGTGCCAAAGGCAAGTGAAATTGTATTGGGGCAAGATGAAATCATATAATAGATCCCCTCAATCGAGATCTTCTATTCAAGAAACTTACTGTTGCTTGATGTTATGACTAGTTGGAGGTTTTGAAGCAAAATTAAATTTGTGATGGAAGGAACACAACTTTTAAGGCACACACTTTAGCGCTTAGAGAATAAGCAGATCTTTTACTAGTGGAGATTTGTAGGACCTAATTGAAGTAGTATTATCTTTCATATGTGTAACATGTCCTTTTAGCCTCTCAATTGATTGACAAAATCTGATTTTAATAATAATTAAAAGTAATAAAAAGTACAAGTAACATAAACGAATACACAACAGGACAGCACAAACACTGATGTACAACTTGAATAAATGAGCAAAAATGAGTCCTGCATCATGTTTATCACAGAAAACATATCCTGGGAAATTGGAGATAACACCTTAAACTAGGAATCCACAGATGAAGCACCAAGCAAATCACATGAATCCACAACATGATTTCTACCCGTTTGTCAAACCACCAAACTTAAATAATGGCAAGAAATCAAACAAAAGTTCTCGTCAAAATCTTATCCAGTCATACAAATCTTGGCCTCAAAAACGCAATGGATCTCCAACTCCAGACCAAAGAAGGATAAAATGGAATTCTAGAGGCCATAAATGGACAGCTTCACAAAAACAATTTGAGCGTATAAAGAAAATTGTGTCTTTCCAGATAAATAATATAAATCAACTTGGCCTTAATCACGTCTATTTAAAGGGAAATAGGTACATTTGAAATTACGCAGTGATGCAAAGATTACAATCAAAAGACAATACATATACGAGATACGAAGTATAACATTAGGCAAACGGCAATTTCAACCACAATTTGACGTTCAGCCCTATGACCTTGACATAATTCAATAATTCTCAAATCAACGTTATCAATTAATCTGGATCATAAATCTATAAATAAGTAATCAAATCGTAAATCAAATTCAACCAGATCAACAATAGCATAACATATCATACGGAGTAAATAAGTAATCAAAGCCGAAATCAAATTCAACCAGATCAATCATCAATAGCATAACATAAACTGCATTCATTCCTAACCAATAGCCAAATCATGCATTCACAGCCATTAGTCATTACATTAAACTTCCACAACAAACCAAGTAAAGTATCAATCATAGTCAATGCTCTCAATCACATCGTAGAAATCAAAGTTCAGCGACAGAATAATCACAATTCACAGTAATCAACATGAAATTAAGCAACGAAGTAAGCAGCAATTCAATCAATAAACAGCAGATAAATTACATTTTCCTGCGAACTTCAACTTGCTTCTCCTTACGCTCATACTCCTGCCTGATCTTCTTCTTCTCCGCTTCAACTAACTGCAATTTCTCAATGTTGAACTCCTACAAACCAAAAAAAAAAAAAAAAAAAAATATCAATCAATTTCTCTCTCCAATCAAAATCGAACCAAAATCAACCAAAATTTCAACTCAAACAAAAAATTCTTCAATTAAACTTCAAAATCAACAAAAAAAATTCAAACGAAAATCAATCGAATCGCTTACTTCTTCAGCAGCAACGGAGATCTCGTTAGCCTTTTCCTCCGCTTCTTGGCGGATGAATCTAACCATCTGCTGGATCTGCTTCTGGACATCGGTGTCATTCATCTTCGGATCTGTTGAAATTTTCTCTCTCCTCCTCTGATTGGTTGAAGATGATAGGGCAAGAGGAAGACGAAGATCAGTTCTTCAAAGTGTCGATGAATGAATGAAACCGTGAGACTTTAATTATTGGGGGAGAGTTTGTGAGTCGGACAAATAGTGGTGATAAGAAAATTTGGAAAGAGATCACAAAATAAGGGTTAATTTTACATTAATGTGTGAGCTGGCAAATTAGGGAATATTCACGAGGTTGTTGTTCTTTACTACTGTTGTCATCTGATAGGCGGTTAAATATACGGCGGTTAAAATATAAAGGATCTCACATGAACTTACTCTTCGCCTACAATTTTTACTATATAATCGGTTGTATTTTATATGAGTAGCGGATAGTTAAGATATTTTTGTTTATCTACACAGTATGTGTTTGCTTGTACAAGCATATATATGGGCAATTCAATAATCTTGACTATATCATCTATGGCATACAAGCTAATTGTAATTGGTTGCACACTAAAAAACATGTGTTTGATTTGAAAATATGAACTACATATTACCGAGTAGTTTTTAAACTCGTATATTGTATCAAGTGTTTTATAATGTAATGCTTGAGATTTGTAATTAAGGTTTGACTCATCGAATCACGTACTCTTCATTTTATTTTTTCATGCTATTGTGATGTTTTATCAAATATTTATTATCTCATATTGTTGAAGAAGTAAGAAACTTAATCACACAAATTGTCTTATTCCAAAACTTTTGCTATTTTTTTGTATTTGATTTTTGATAGGATATTGTTTATAGTATTTAGTGAAATGAATTACAAAGTACTTTTTGTGACAACAAATTATAGAATTTAAGCAATCAAACAATTGTACATTTGATATCCAAATCGATTTTAGTGCACGCTATGACTATTATACACCTCTCTAAGACATTCACTGAAGCTTTAAATCAAATCAATAAAACTTCTTTTGGAAAGAGTCATCATAAAAAGAAAGGCACTCTCATCATGATAATGTGGCACAAAATATTTCAGCCTAGCAAAGAGTCAAGCTTGCTTAGGTTTGTGAATGACAAAAGTGGTTTACTCTCTTAGGCGAATTTTGGGTTTGGGACTTTGGGCTACAATATTTGCATTGCTATATAATTCCAATATACTTAAATAAATGTGTAAACCCTAAGCAAAAGACCCCTTGATCTAAAGAAAGTATTCTTTAAGTTCGATATCCCCTTCCAAGGGGCTTAGATGAAAGATAAGTTCATGACCAAATATAATTTCTGGCCGAATCAAAATTTGTGTAGGTAAATGTATGCAACCACCGTTGCTCAATCTTATTTGTACATTTTAAAACTTAAAGTTTACCAATTTTTTTACACTTTAAATAGAATAACTAAAAAAAAATAAAAAAAATTGCGAGGTATGTTCACACATTTACACACTTACATATGCATAATTATACAAATTAAATAGAGTTGATGGTAATATATATGTGAAGTTGACAAATCTCTATTTTACTTTTTTTTAACATAAAAATACTAAAATATATTAATGCATCCGATGTGGAAATGGTAGCTTTGGCTCGATGGATGGAAGCTCAGAACCTTTCTTTTTCTCTTTCTCGGCATCACTTGCTTTAGCTTTAACATCATTCGAGGTGGGAACATCATCCAATGCCTTCTCCACAACCTCACTCTTCTCCTTCTCAAGATTCGCATCATCAATAGGCATTTGGGGCCCTTCATAGCTAACCCACTACGAGTAGTGATAGCATTGGCGGTCTCCTTAGGGACGGGTTGTCCCGGTAAATGGCCAGGTTGCCTTTGGATGTTGGTACCTGCTACTTGTGCGAGTTGGTTCTCCAAATGCTTTGTCGTGTTTTTCAACTCCTTGATTCTATCTTCAATGCTTTGCTTCATGGATGCCATCATTCTCATGAGGTCAAAGATAGTAGGCTCTTGAGTGCTAGCATTGCCTTGAGAAGGTTGTTGTTGAGGTGGCCTATTGAATCCTAAAGGAGCATGATAAGAGGCTCCTTGTTGATTGAGTGGAGGCCTTGCAACATATTGCTGAGGTTGAGAGTTCTAAGGCTGTGACCACTGCTGCTGTGGTTGAGGATTTTGAACATTGTTGCTTCGATAGGAAAGGTAAGGATGATTCCTCAAACCTGGATTGTATGTGTTAGAATATGGGTCATTTGGTTGCCTTTGTTGAAAGGCATTCACTTGCTCCATCTGATCAGTGTCTTGAGAATTTTGAGCACATTGATATCTAAAGTGACCTTGTATACTACACAATTCACAAAAAAATTAGTTTGCAGAGGTTGAGAAGACATAGCATTAACAGATACAAGAGAGGAGTCTTTAGTGCCCTGTAATGCATCAATCTTTGCAGTTAATTGAGCCATATGAGATGTCAAGATTGAATAGGCTTCAACTTCCATCTTCCCTTTCTTAGCTCGCGTCCTTGGAGATGAGAAGTGGTTGGCTGCAAGATTTGCAAGAAAATCATACCCTTCCTTGATCGTTTTGTCAAGGAACACACCACTTGCAGTAGAGTCAACAATACATTTGGTCTCGGGTTCCATTTCGTTATAGAAAATACGAACAAGATTCCACTTCTCAAAATTGTGATGCGGGAATGATTGTTGAAGATCTAGGAATCTATCCATGCTTCCCTAAGAGATTCCCCCGACTCTTGAGAAAATGTTGATATTTGGTGTCGAATCTTTTCAGTTTTTTCAGGGGGAAAATACTCTTTGAGGAATGCTTGAGAAATCTTGCTCCACTCCATGTCCTTGACAGTATTCAACCACTTTTGATCTCTATCGCGAAGGGAAAATCCGAACAACATCACTTTCAATTGATCTTGAGTGACTCCTTTGTGATGAACAGTGGAGCATAATTGTTGAAATCGCTGCACATGATTAATTAGCTCGTCCATAGGATGGCCACTAAACTGATTTTGTTGGACCATACTGAGCAATGCGGGTTTAATTTCAAAGTTCGCTGCAGTGATTTCTAGCATTTTGAGACCCGTTGGAATGCTATCTTGGGATGGTACCCCGAAAGAATTAAGAGACCTATTATCAGCCATCTCTCGTTGTATGTCAGACTTTGTGGTAGGACTCTTCTGCGAGTGGGTCTTTTTCTGGTTTCCTTTCCCTTGATTCTTGATTTTCCTAAGGGTCTTGTCCAAGTCTGGATCCGTAGGGATCAAGTCACCTGTTCGTTTTGACTTGAGCATAAACAAAAAGAAAAGAAAACAATGAGAATGCCCCAATTGGAACTGAAAGTTCTAATGAGACAATGGAAACAGTTCAAACAATCAAACTAAAACTAATAGAATCTAGCCGTCTCCTCGGCAACGGCGCCAAAAACTTGATGAGGTAAAAGTTATACCGCAAGTGCACGGTGTCTGTTGTTAGCAAAGACTTAGCAAATATGGGTCGAATCCCACAGGGAGACAGGTTCTATTAGGTTTTGCCCATTTATTATAAACTATTTCAATAAACGAAGAGTGATTTGATATCAATCAATTAAACTAGGACAATAATGAAAATAAGGTTGTTCTCAAATAAATAAAGGTCTAGGGCATACGTTCGGTCCACCATGCTTATACCAATCCAAGAAATGCAAACAATTCATTAAATAAATAAACTAGGAAGAATAATTAAAGCACATGTTAATCCTACGGTCGGGAATTAACGCTTACGAATTAACATATGTAGCTCGATCGGTCGCTAACATAATCAAATTCGCCAATTGTAATTAAGCTTCTAAAAATGTGATCTGTCAATTCTAATTTTTATTAGCTAAATAATCAATTCATGATATTGACCAATTACATGAATCAAACAATAAAGCACAAATCAATAGGAATCATTCAAACCCTAATTCATAAATTTATAAATAATTAAGCACAAATAATCAAGGTATAAACATGGCTTCCCTTACTTAGCTCTAAAAGACGACTACTCACTCATAATTGAAATAAACAAAACAAAAGGAATAAATAAACTTGAATTCATAACTAATAAAATAAAAGACGAAAGATTGAATGAAAAACCTCAAATATCGAATTAATGAAGAACAATAATCTAGGGTTCAACAATGGAGAAGAAAACTAAAAGAACGTTCAAGCATAAAATAAAGCATAAGAGAAGAAAATAAAATCCTCTCAAGTATTTATATTAAAGCCTAATTCTAAATAAGTAAATAAAATAAGGAAATAAAAAATAACAAAGGTCGTCATGTGATTGGTCGCTTGGAGAATCAAAATCAGTGGAAGACGAATGGTATGATTTCCGCACGCCAAACCCATCGCCCGATGGGTGGACACTAGTCGAGTGATCAAGGGCTGCGACGAGGTCGACGTTCGACCATCGCCCGATGGTTTTCCAGCGGACCAGGCAGATTCGAAGGGTCGTGTGTGCAGCAGCTCCATCGCCTGATGGCTGGGCGCTTGATTGGCAGATTTGCAGGACTGACTTTGAGTGGCTGTAACTTACGATCTAGGAATTGTATGAAGGCGTGCGACCTATCATTGGAAAGCTCTTCATGTCTAGTTTCCAACCCAACTTGAATCACCTCAATCCGATCTGTAGAACTCTAGTTGTGGCTGAAACAGTGCACAAGTGTCCTTTTTCGCCTCGTCGTTGATTAGTGTTTTGCTTCGTTTTCACTCAAATTCAATCTAGATTGGCACATAGTGACCTCTTGAGGATGCTATGTCCATTGTCCATGTACACACTAATCAAAACCGACGTCTACGAGCATAGAATCTGCTATCAACAACTTAATCCATCGGCTTCCGTCCAACTATCATCCAAATCAACTCTACATCCTTCAAAAGTGTCCAAATGACTATGAAATCACCTGAAACATTAAGAAATACACAAACGGAGCGTAATAGAGCGATAAAGGATGACCTATGCAAATATGACCCTAGAATCGACCAAAAAGACTAAGAAAAAGGTATAAAAACTAGCATGAACGCGCCTAAGAATGTTATATAAATAAGATTCATTAATAGTAGGCATGGTTTTCAATGTTGTTCGAGAGTTGCAATGCAATTTTTTGTTAGGAAAATTCGAATTTAAGGAATTATATTTCATACATATGTTCGTTATTAAATTTTTTCCCCCTATTTTCACTTTTAAAGGCGCGACATACATAATTTGATCAACCCTCCCATTAAAAAAATTACAAATAAATATAATACGTGCATCGCACGAATTGAATACTAGTTATTTATTAAAAAGTCCAACATGCAGTCAATATAACTAACCCAATTAAATCGATCATGGTTCTAGCCAATTTTTCGTATGGGTTACTGTTACTCCAAACAAAGTTCCCATATACAACTCGTTTAGCAACCAAAATCATGTTCAATACAAGAAAGGTCTCAATTCATGGTAATCAATATAAATACGCTTCAAGAAATCCACGCCAAACATAGTTCATCAAAACAATTGATTCGTTCGATTTGTATTACTTCCAACACGCTCATTGATCCTAATATGAAGTGAGACAGAAAATGATAATCGAAACCACCAAACCAACTCTAATAACTACTCCACAACAACAAAAAAAAAAAAAACAAAAAAAAGGTTTTTGGCAACATTCAAATAAGAGTAGTAAAATGAACTCCAAGAAGTCAGTTGAAGTTGTTGCTGACAACAGAAGTACAAAAGTAACCCTCCCTCAAAGAAAAAAAAAGTTGAAAACATCCACGATCCATCACTATCTTCCATTTCTCCAATTCCACCATACTCAACTCAAATCTTCTACTCAACACATTCAATTTTCAATTCTCCAGAAATTCAATTCAATCGATAAACCCTAGAAAACCCAGAATTCAAACATTCTGCAAATCAAACCAATACTAAAAAAATAAATAATTCAATGCCAAGTCGGGAATCAAGTCACCGGCTTGCTGGTTCACCAATTAGGTCTCGAATTTCATCTCTTATGCTTGCTATGTTCGCTACAATGGCTTCCCTTTACGTCGCTGGCCGGTATTAATCTACATTTTTTAATTACAGTTTTTATTTTTAGTTTTTTTGTTTGTGATTTTCAGTGATCTTAAATTCATTCATAATGTCCTTAAATTTTTTTTATTGGATTTTGATTTTTGTACTTCTTTTTTAAATTGGTAGATTGTGGCAAGATGCGGAGAATCGAGTTTATATGATTAAGGAGATTGATAAGAGGACGGATAAGGTATATTCTGATAATCTGTTACGGTTTTTGTTCCATTTATTTGACAATTTTGCAAATGTGTGTTATGTTTTGATCTACAACGTTATTTTTTGATTATTTTGGTTAAATTTTACTTGTGTTTCTTTTAAACAATTGTTGTGAAAAGGTGTTAGTGTTGTTTTAGGAAGATAAAATTGTTTGTGAATTGTGAGCGTCAATTCAGTGTCTTCTAGGAAGATTTTTATGATATGAGTACGGCCCTGTTCTCTTCAGCTTATGAATAACGAGAGAAATCCGTCATGATCAGCTTCTATGGCTTTTTGAACTTATTTTATCCAAACTTAACTTATTTTGTTTGAAAATGTTTTATTTGTGTGTGAAATTATCTGAAAATGAAATTTATCTTCTCTAATTAGTTTATTTTGTATGACTTACCTGAACTAATTATTTTCTGAAACAAGTTAGAATAAGCTGAACTTAATAAGGCCTAAGATTAAGATTAGGGCTCTATTATTTGAATGATATTATACGACCGTATTTTGTCTGATTAAAAATTAGTTTGTTTGGAAAGAAATCCTTGTATGCATAAATTGTCTAAAAATTTGTCTGACTGCTAAAAACCTTTTTTTTCTTCCTCTGATCTTATCGTAAGCTATCTGACAAGTCAAAATAAGTCAAACACATTATGGCCCAAGTGAGGTAGAAATTTCATGACCTAAGTTGAATTTTGTGATTAGTGGTATAAAGGATGTAAGTACGACATAGAGCTTGAGTGTAAAGGATTGAGGAAGTGGTTCAAAATTTGGGATTTGTTTGAATTGTGTTGTGTCATGGTGTTTACTGACTGTTATTTTTGTTTTGATTCATGTATAAAGTTTGAGTCCTTTATATTTCACTTTACATATGATTTATTTAAGCTTAATTAGGAAAATTGTGTAAAACTATACTTTGTGCAAAGAAATTTGACAACAAATTTTCACTCCCAGGGGCAGACAGCTATATCTGTTGATGACACTTTGAAAATAATAGCTTGCCGGTAAGTTATTTACTCTTTTGCTCTGTTGGGGCTGGGGGGTTGCATGTGTTGGTTTTTGAAATCTTATTATGATTTCATTGTGTAATTTTGAAATAATATCTTGCTGGTAAGTTGTCTACAGTGTTTTTGAAATCTTATTGTGATGTCAATTTATAATTTTTCACAGGGAACAGGAAAAGAAACTGTCAGCCCTCGAGATGGAACTAGCTGCTGCTAAAAAAGGAGGGTTTGTTTCAAAATACTCTACAGGGAATGATGCTACTGCTAAAAAGAAGAAGCTTTTAGCTGTTATAGGAATTGCTACACAATTTGGTCGGAGGAGGAACAGAAATGCTATACGAAAAGCATGGATGTCTGCTGGTAATGGATTTGTTTTCTGTAATCTACACTATGAAAGTTTGATGTAGCGGTTCACTTTATATTTTTCCAAAAGGAAGGTGTAATTTGTAGTTACATCTGTGCAGGAGCTGCATTGAAAAAGCTAGAGAATGAGAAGGGCATTGTTCCAAGATTTGTGATTGGAAGAAGGTCTATGTTCTGTTGGTTTGAATTTATGTTAAACTCTTTCCTGCTTCCTTAAACTTCGATTGAAAATAAGCAATCTTGCAGTGCAAACCGTGGAGACAGTTTGGACAGAGATATTGATGTGGAAAGCAGGCAGACCAACGATTTCATTATTCTTGTATGTTGGATATCTGCTATCTTTTGTTATCCTAATCTTGTCTAACATGGATACCTAGCTTGTTCAATCATGAGATGTGTCCCTGTAGGAATGCAGGATCTTGTTTGTAGTCTTTGTACTGGTTAGCTGCAGACTGAGAGTTAGCGTACTACCTTGAAGTGTGAAATGCTGCGATGCTCATTTTCTTTTACATTGTGGCTGGTGTTAAGCTACTGTTGCTGTGAATAAATTCATCCGTTATATTTGCATAAGATTAGAAACGTTTGTACACCTTCTAACATGTACTTGTATGTGATTAGCATAAAGTAATCAGCTTATTATTTTAATTATTTTTGTACCAACTTCAGGACGATCATGTAGAGGTGCCAGAGGAAATTTCTAAGAAGACAAAATTGTTTTTTGCTCATGCTGCTGAAACATGGGAGGCTGAGTTCTATGTCAAGGTCAATGATGATGTTTATGTTAAAATAGGTTTGTATATCCAACTGATTCTTGACTGGCATGTAAATACAAGTAGATTGGCACACATGCGCACTCACCTTTTTTAATCAAGAGAAATCAATCCCTAAGTTGCATGCATTGTCGTGCAGATGGCCTCGCTGCAATTCTTTCTGCAAATTTGGATAAACCTCGTATTTATATTGGGTGCATGAAGTCAGGAGAAGTTTTCTCTGAGCCGTAAGTGCAGTCCTTACTTTGAAACTTGAGAAGTTATATTTTATTGTCATTGCATTACGTAAATTATATATTTTTGAAACACATTACCTATGAATTTCCAGGGGTAATAAATGGTATGAACCAGATTGGTGGAAATTTGGCGATGGGAAATCGTAAGTTAATCTACCTTTTAGCTTGCTACCCCCCCCCCCTCATGTTTCTGAAATTATGTGTATAATTTCAGTAAATCTGTGGTTGTTGCTTGCTCTGTGCTTAAATTACCCGTGGTGTCAAGTGTATAATTATGAAGAAAAGGATTTAAGCACAGATTATTTATACGGGAAACATTGTAAGTATTTTACATACAGAGTATGAAATATTCATTTTCTACATATTGAGATACATCTAAATCCCCTTATGTCCCAGGAACAAGAGCTTTTAATGTTGATGTTGCTGTTTTTTCTTTGACTACTTTTGTTCTGGTCTTTTAGAATGTTTCCTTAATTTTACTGAGAGGTTCCAATGATTGAAGGTATGGAATTTTAATTTTTTTTTTTTTTTTTTTTTTTTTTTTTTTTTTTTTTTTTTTTAAAAAAAAAAAAAAATTTTTTTTTAGGAATGTGGCAAAATTCACCAACTGCTTGGATAACTTAGAGCTTAAACATAGTGATTAGTGGCAAAGCAATTTCCTGTTTGCAATATTCTAATTTTAAAGTCTGCGCGTGCACATCCACATCCACTATCAGAGAAATTAAATATAAAGATGTTAATGTTACAAGGTACACCCTATGATGTGATGCAAACTGGTAACATAAGTATGTGTTGCATGGGGGCGTGTGGGGTATTATGTTTGTACATGTAAATTTACTCTCATTAAGATTTTCTGCTAGATCGTCAAAAGGGAGGAAATATATATTGAAATGAGATGGATTGAGATGCAAAGAGACAAAAGGTGGCTTAGATAACGTGCCCTGGGTGCTTGAAATTAGCATAGTACCTAAATTATTGAAGACGCCCCACTCCTTCTGCATTCCTCATAACTTTACCTAATCTCCATTCCTTAAGTTTTACCAACAATTTGTTGAGTGAAATTAAGTTAAGATATCAGTACTATGAACCAAGAACTAACAAATTAATTGAAGATGCTTTGCAACTATAATAGGAATAATCACATTTTAGCAATCACAGTTTGAACTGTAATCAGATTCACAGGGAAAATTTTAGTGTAAACTTTGTCATAATGTCATCCATAGTCCAAACCTCAAAATATGGTGAATCGTGAATCTTCACATATTAAGATCATTATAGACAAAGATTATCTGTAATAGAAGAATAATCTCGTATCCGTAATGTCATGCCACAATTGAATCAGCCCAGCTGTATGTAGGTGTTTGGAAGTTATGACTTTAAAAAAACTGGGTGCTTAATTTGCCTCGTGCTCAGAGTCTTTCTGGATCCTTGATGCTAATGTCACCATCAACACTCTTTAATCATAAAGATAGGGATTACTAGAGCTATGAGTGTTCTATGAATCTATGCAGTATTACTTTACGGCTTTTGGGATGCTGCCATGCTGAGAACTATTTAAAGAGGGAGGCAGGGAATTGGGAAGGGGACACATGGAATCCAAGAATTTATGTTTGGTAAATAGTGTAATATTGTTTGTGGATAACATGGTACCTCTAACGTACACAATTCTTCCAAGGTGCTGAATAGCATGATTTTAAAACCAACCAATCAATCAATCAATCAAAGCCTTAATCCCATAAGTGGGGTCGGCTACGTGAACCAAAAGTGATTATTCCGTGTAGTCATCGACAAAAATCTTCCTCCTCCATCCCTTACGATCCAATGCCTTATCCTCATGCAAATCCATATACTTCATATCCTTCCTAATTCCTTCCAACCAAGTCATTTTCGGTCTCCCTCTCCTCGTTTAACCCCTCCATGATCCCACTCTTCCACTCTTCGTACCGGTGCACCCTCGGGTCTCCGTCTTACATGTCCAAACCAACGCAGACGATTTTCCCTTAGTTTGTCTGCAATGACTGCCACCCCTACTTTCTTGCGCATGATTTTAAAACCGAAAGTAGAAAAACGTAGCACCATGAATTTGATCTACTCATTTATCAAGATTCAAGATATACTCAGAAAATTCTAATTTACTGATTTCATATGAATTATATTTACTACTTCCCTTTTAAAAACCGAGAATTCATTCTTGTCTGAAGTTTATTTGTTCAGCTGCTTCAGTGTGAATCATCTTTTTGCTTATTCCGCGAAGGATTATATTAGAGTTGAGCCTTATTCACTCATACCTGGAACTATTGAATTAAAAATTCTGGTATCATGGTTATTGGATGTGGGCTTCTATTATGCTACTTATACAAGTACTAGTTATAATTCTTTCAAAAAAAGTATTAGTTATAATTGAACAACTTGGTTGCTTCCAAGCAGCATCAGTCAAAAAATTAGTGCCCCCACCCCACCCCATTGTCTTCCTTCAGAGGGGTAACTAACCTTCGTTACTGATTTTTCCACCATATACTTCACATATATCTAGCAATTCACAAGCCATCAACAAATTATACAAGCCTTGGCTGACCTCAGTTTAATTTGCCTAAAGTAACTATTTATGTATTACAGGTACTTTCGACATGCTTCTGGAGAGATATTTGCCATATCCCAGGAATTGGCTCAGTTTGTATCAATAAACAGGTTATCCTTGCTGCATCCTTTCCCTTAGTCTTATTCATACATCAAGACATGTTATACACACATTCATGTGTAGCTCTCATTTGTGTGCTAAGGGCTGAGTCAGCTGAAATGAATTTGGAACCTCTGATTGATTTGCAGGTCCATCCTTCGAACCTTTGCCCACGATGACATCAGTGCTGGGTCTTGGTTTATTGGACTGGATGTGAAGCACATTGATGAAGCAAAGCTTTGTTGTTCTTCTTGGTCATCAGGTATATTGTGAATTTTGAACACGCCAAGAAAAGATAGGGATAGGAGTGGAGACTACTCTCCCCTTCTGTGAAATTAACACTGATTGAATGGTTCTGATTTGCAATGTGTATGCCATGTTCTTCTTGTAATGTTCAAATTGGTTTGACCAAGTTGTTTAATACTTTTTGAAATGTCATGTTGGAGTGGGCAAATCAACTGGGGTCAGAAACATTCTGTAATGGCAGCTATCACTGCTGTATGCTATCTGAATAATGTGCTTGTTAGCATGTTATTCTATCTGTTTTAGGATTGTTGAACATGTACTTTCACTTGCACAAACTCCACACCAGAACAGGGAAAAATTCTTTCAGTATTTTGTAATTGGTTGGTTGGGCCCTGTTTGGCAAAACATAGATGTGGGAGTAGTTTATGGCTGTGCGATTAATTGTTAACTGTGAAACAGTGAAAGTAGATAATTAAGTAGGACTGGTCTTGTGAAAATGGACAATTTATCTTTCTATAAAGCTACTTTTATCTATCGAAAGCTAATAGCTTCTGATAAAAGCTATACCTCTGACCTCTGTAAATTATCGCTACCTCCACCACTACATTGCCATTCCCTTAAACACTAAAGACTTCTCCAAAGCTAGTGCCGAAGACACCCTTAATCTGTTTTAAGAAGTTCAATTATTATTTATTTTTTTTATTTATAAATATATATGGATCAAATTTGATTTTTGATCCATGTTTCTATGCTAATGAGCATGATGATCGACATAATTGGAAGAGGATTTTGTTTTCCATTTTCTAAAGAGTCCTTGCAAAGTGAAGGGTTTGTTTGACCTAAGTCTTTGAATTGTTTCAGGTGCTGTATGTGCAGCTGGTTGACTTTACATGGCAAGCATTATGTATCTACACACAGTATAAACTTTCATGGAGACCATTCTTTAGCCTCAGGCCCTCAGCGTAGGCCCTTGGTTGACATTGAGAATATCGCTGCCACTGTAAGTTGATTCTGTCTATATCTTAAGAGCCCGAGACCTTCAGCAGCGACCAGCTCGTGAGTTATGTGTCTTAGACAGGTCACCACAGACCCTGCAACAACATTGATCACAGCTAGGTATACAGGCTGTTGAGGTTACACAAATGGAGGGAAGTAGTCCTTTTCCCTTACTGTGTATCATACAGCAAATTTTGACACATGACACGTACAGAAAGAAAATGCCCCCCCCCCTCCCCCCACCACCCCCCCCCCACCCCCCCCCCCCCAAAAAAAAAAAAAAGATTCATTACAGTGTAATTTGTGCTAAGTGTGGGACTGATAAATCAATCTATTTTTGCTCCATTAGATACATGATCATTTAACTTCTTTTGAGGCTTTTCCTTGTGATGCTCACTTTTTATCTTGCTTAGAACTGTAATTTCTGATCAACTGAGAAGATGTTACTAGTTGATCATAACATACAGTCTATATGCAGAAGAAGATTTTATTAGGTTTTCGATTACTATTAGCCCTGATCCAGAACATATTTGTGCTGGGTAGCTATCACTTTTAAACTGTTTATGAACCACATTCTCAAAATTGGATTACAAGTGTTGCCACCGCCCTTTTGCTTGTGTGCCTAATTTTTTAACTGGTAGGTCAAAATAGAAAAGATTCCAGCATTTGGCTTCAGCAACTCACTCTTCTTATGACTAATTTGTTGAATGGTCTTTTTCAGTATTCTAAGTTTGGTGCATTTGGATTCTGTGGTGCCATTTGCTGATAAGCCAGCTACCAAACTCCTTCTGAGAGTCTATCCTTGGACATGGTTTGTTTTAAGTCATTTTACTTATTTTGGATTTTCTATTTTTGAAAGTAACCCCTCTCTATACGATAAGTCCATTATCACCAAGCTAGTCTTATTGTATTGATAGGCATGTGAAAAATTTTCAGTCACGAGTTGACCTTGCTATCGGGCTTGCCTGTGGTGGCCTATGTGCCAAGAGTGCACAACAAACCAGACCTGGGACATTCTTAAGTTTGCAGTCCAAAGCATGACATGGACTGGCTCGTAACGTCCCTTAAGGGTCCCTTGAACGTTTTATAGATAAAAATTAGTGAGATATCCTTGGTGCCAATATTTGAAAATGTTTTCGTTACTTAGGATACTCTACAATATTCAAAATAGCAACAGGCTGGTGCAGTGGTGCTGCCTGCTCATGCTCAACTCTAGTCTTACTAGGACTCTTAGGAGAAAAATCTGTGTCTACCCCTGCTCTTGAGTTTGGGCTTGTTTTGCCCATTCCCTTCATCCGCATACAGATATTATGGGTTCGTAGAGAATGCCATGCCCTCTTTCGAGCTTACCGATCTAAGGGCTCTCTTGTCCTAAATCATTAGTTAGATCCATTTCATTACCATAAGTTACATACCATAATTTAAATCAAATTATTAAATAGAATCATAATTTGGCAACCAAGGTGCAAAGCGAAGGAAAGAGGAAATGGGGTTGGTTGTTGAGGAATAATTTGCTCCTTCGTAGAAGGAATTTGTAGAAGCGGTGAATGCCGTTTTGCACGATCATGCATGCGTGCAACTGATGTATCTAATTGAATTTGGACTGGTATGGTGATGGAAGCACTATAATTCATTTAATTAAGTTGAAAGCTACATTTTACTTGGGAAATAATCAAATTGAATGTGACATCTTATTAGTTTATTGTCAAGGGGAACGGCTATATGGATTATGGACTAATGTTATTCCATACAAACTTAGTCCAATTACTATTATCAGAAAATGGGAATATTTTTTGTTGATGTGCACTTTCCAAGTATGAAATACATGCTACGGAGTACTCTTTTTTTTTTTTAATTATTCGATTGTTGCATTGAAAGGTTGTTATGTAGTGAATACAAGAGCGCAATTAAGAGTGTGTTCGACATAACAGGTTGTTAGAAGTTAGATATTTCAAATTTAGCTTACCGAACATCGAAGAACGGGTCATGAAGTCGGATCTTTCACCGTACTTCAATTTTTTTTATGTATTAGCTGAAATATTCTCCAAACAAATCTAAAAAAAATGTTCCTATGCTATCAGGATACCTAATTTGACATCCAATAGTTGATTCCAGATTTATCTTAGAAAATTCGTCTCGTCACCCCTAAAAAAGGAAAGAAAATAAAGCACAAAGTGTAGCTTTCAGTGGACAGTGCCCATTTTCATAACATTAAGTTAATCTGACCACAAAAGTAATTTGTGTCTGGTAGTTAAGTCATTACCCTGAGTCACTGCATACGTGTTGTAACTATTAAGCCTAATTATAAAGCATGGATTAGGCTAATCACAATTAGAGTAATTATTTATCTCTCAACTGACCAGTTTCTTCTCAATAGATTTTTGCACCTAAATGGCTAAACTTCTGGAAACTTTGCTATCATCAATATATAAAATAAAATAAATTAACAAATATTGCTAGCATGAATCTTGAGATTTAGCCATTCCATTCTCTTTCAATATGCAAAATTAATACTCGTATTTTAAATTCAACTAGGTTTTTTTTTTTTTCCTCAAATTTAACAAGTTTGGGTGAAACTGTTTTACACTAATTCATTATGTGTCGTTAACATTTTTCAAAAAGAGAAAAATAAAAATAAAAACTCCCTTCATCAAAACAAAAAATGTTTATACGTTCTTAAACATTGTTTACACTTTTATTTTGAGAACGATCCATTTTATATTTACATGTAATTCTCTTCTCCTTGCACTTCTCATCATTTCATTCAATCAAAATAAATATCCTCATCACATCTATTTTTCTGATAAAATAACAATAGATAACGAAATAATCATTTATCAACCCTTATATACCAGTAATATCGTGAGAAGTCGAAAGAGTTATCAGCTTATCACAATGTGTCAATGTTCTAATAACTTACTGTATTTCAACACACAAATAAAAAACAATAACAATCGTAAGTCTACCTCATCTAAGCTATCATCTTTTTATTTAATTGGATTAGATATTTACAAGTAGATTATTCCTTTATTAGATTTGTTGCATCTGGAATTTGGATTGTAAGAGATGCAGTGAATTGTTGATTTGTATGGAATGTTCGATCTCCTTTCTTAAAAAGATTTCTTACTGCATGGTCTAAAATTATTAGATTATCTTTTTATCTCCTTTTTTATTATTTTTTTGAGATATACGTATTTTTCAGTTTTTCTCAATAATATTGGTCCCCTTCTTGTTCTTGTTCCATTGTTGAAGCGCATTTATCGCTGATAATTCTTTTGCAATTATGTAGCACGGGTCTATGCACGACTTATTTTGTCTCATCCTTCTACAAAAAATCCTACTAAGAATTAATAAATGCAAACTAAACAAATATGAAGTACTTCGTAATTTCGTATATAATATAATTCGTAAATAATACAGAGTAATATGAGAGGAAATATATCAATTTAAAATCTACCTCTCTTCCTTTTTATTTTCAACAAAAAGATATTTGAAGTGAGATAAAAAAAAACAATAAAAAAAAGGTATGTAGTTGTTACTCGAATTAATTTTTGTCATTTATTTGAACTTATACGCCTGTAATCCTGTATAAATTATTTATGGGGACTACAAGTACTATTTGCATTTTTTAAAATAAAAATGAAAATAAATATTTGTGGAAGAAAAAAGCCTTTAGACAATTTCAAGGGCCAAAATAATAAATATCAACATGACTTAAGTAGCTGGATGCAACAACATTAGTTATTGAAATCTGTTTTTATCATTTATGTTTATGTCATCAAACCTTAGACCAAAATATAATATGCAACAGACAATTAATAAGTAAAATCAATTACTCAGTAAAATCTAAACCCAGTGATTGCAAATTTGCAATGCATTCTTGCTTAGTTCCAGATCTGCCGACTTCACCTAATAATAGTACGTAACATCTAAACTAACAAACTATATAAGGGACCATTTATGTTTACAGACTTTAGTACGAGTATACATTCTAGGAGACGGTAGTAAAATGGGCCTGACCAATAGTAAGACTAACTACCATAGCACAAAAGACGAGGACAGATGGATCATATATGTACATGTTCAAGTGGATATTTTACGATATTAATACTACGTATTGTTTCTGTTTTTTATTAATTGCAATAAAATTTTAATTTTCTTTTTTAATCTTCTTGAATGTGCAGTACGTGATAGTATACATATACAGTTATGCACTATAACATGTATCGTATTATTTTTAACAACTCTTTGATTTAAGAACTTGATATTTTAGACAATTGAAGGGCGTATCAAATTGCATTCCTGACGTCCACTTTAGCATTGACTACCCTCATCGATCATGAGTAGCCAACAATAGCATTTCTCCCATATTTGACTCTTGTTAAGATGGTATTAATGTGCTAGGTAACCGAGTGGCGGATTGGCTCGCAAATCAAAATGTAATCCAGAACAAAAAATTGAAATTGAGTTGATTAAAGTCCCCCCTAACTCTTGGTAGTATTATGCATGAGGATATTGTAGGTGTGGCTTGGCCACGTTTAGTTCCTCTGTAGTTTGTTTTTAGTTTTGTTTTGTTGGGGCTATGCCTATCTTTTGCATAAAAAAAAATTAAAAAAATAAAAAATATACGGAGAAATATCTTTGAAACTAATACTCAATACTGAGGATTGAATTCTGTTTACATCGGTAAGTTTTTTTTATTGCCTTTCATTCATCCATTCATTCATTTCCCACTAATGACAATTTGGGTGGAGGGGATTTCCTTACCTTCTCCCCCTCCCTCCCCACCCACACACACACCCACTCTCCCAAATTGTCTAGCCTACTAATTCAGACCAAGTTGATCCTTCCGATTCAGTACAACTCTTCATCTTATCTACCCAAAAAGAATAAAAATTTAAAATACAGAGATTTATATTTATGAAAGTACTTGTATACCTTTCAACTAAATATTACTAGGATTAGTAGGATATATGGGTTGAGATGGAATTAAACAAATTTATATAAATACAAGTAAAAAATTAAATAAATAATATCGTAGAATGAAGAAAATAAAGGATGTGTATGAATGTATAATGCATCTTCCCTAGGATTCTCACGCGTATTTTTAGCTTGGTCCTTGGTGCTTTGTGAAGGAATTTACAGGTAAAATGTATCACATGATCCCACCATATGAATCCATATCTACATTTGTAGGATCTTTCACATTTTCTTTCTCACAAATTTCCAATATCAACGGTTTTGGACCTTTGTTAGACTTTTAGCTATTGTGTTATGTGTAGAGACACCAGCACAAATACAAATATATATAGATTATATAGTTTGTACTTTTATTCATAAACCACATATATTTTCTTAAAATACATAAATTTGAAAATATAGAAATAAAATATTGGCTTCACCTAAAATCAACATAGTCCTTCCATTTCAAACCCAAAATGTGTGGTTAATGGTGTTTGTCAACTAGTAACCCCCAACTCCTTGATTGATGAATAATATCTAACCCTATTAGGCTTTTATTGAATAGTTATGAAAAAAGCTCTCTATTTTCTTTCATATTTTTAAAATAAAAACACGTATATTATGGAAAAATACTAAAGTCGCATCAATTTCTCCCTAGGGCTTAATTTTAATAGTAGGAAATTAGGATTAATAAAAAAAAAGTGGATAATCAGTTTTTTTTTTTTTTTTTAATGTCCGAATGAGCACAATACCATTAAATTGGGTGTTCAAAAACAACTGGTCAAGATCAAACCGTAGGAAACTAGTTCGATATCTGGGTTGAGAGATTAAATTTTTTGATCTTTGATTCGATTCGATCCTATTCAAAACCCTTTAAAAACGGATCTTGGATTAGAGTCATCATCATTTTAGTTTTTGTTTAATATTATGCATAAAAACTTCTAGATCGAATGCTTAATTTTAACCTTCATTATGTTAGGTATATTTATATGTGTGAGTTATATACTTATATGACACTCTCTTTATTTTTACCAAATCTAAAACCAGCACTATATGGGTTTTGGATTTGAATCGGTATTACCGATCCAGTCCTAGTATGGTTCTTGCGCAATTGGCCCAATTTTCGAATCTATTTTCAATTTATGTCTACTTTATTCCAATTATAGACTAATAGAGATCAAATATGTGACCTATTGTACGTTAGACTACTAACTAGCGATAGTGGTTGTTAGCTTGTAAATTAGTATTTGATGGAAGATTTTTTAAGGAGAAAGAGAATATTATAGATTTATTAACATTAACTAATAAAAAGTAATGATAACTCTTATGAAAATAATTCTCCCAATGCTGAATCTTCCTATACGGTTCACCACCTCCACTTATTATTGAGTTTGACCTATCCACCGACTCTTGAAGCAATAATCACATTGATATAATAGGATAGTAAAATAAGGATAGTACAAAAGAATCAAATTTATTCTGTCTATTCGTAGGAAAAGGGTACAATTTTGAAAACTTTATGTAATATCAAACTATCAAATTAAATTACTCCTTTTCTATTATATTATGCTTGTATGCACATGGTTGTAAACTTGTAATATATATTGAATTAAATTGATAAGCAAATGCATATAATAATTATGGAGTTCATATATACTCTCCATAAAAAAATCATAAAATAATTTACTCACACATTATGTTTGATCCAATAATCGACACCTTTATTCCAAAATAAGTTTATTAATATTCATCAAATTAAAATGATACTCTTTTTTAATTACTCCGTTTTTCTAAATTGTCCATTTCCTTATTAGTATCCCATTTTACATATCTTATTTTTTATTAAACTATTAACCTACGTACTAACACTTATTTATAATTTTAATTCTCAACAAACCTAATTTACATGGCCAATATATACTATACCCAGTTCAACTCATGCATCTTTCTAAAAAGTATTGTTTGTTAAATTGCACCAATATAAAAAACAAATCAAAGGGAGTGATTTTTGTCTTTGTTTATTTAGCTTACGTGATCTATCGATCTAAAAATGACACGAAATAGCGAGCTAAAGATCAGAAGAATGGATCATGTATATTTACCCATAAACTTGGCATGGAACGACACAAGCATGCACAACGGCACAAATATGCCCTAGCCATCTTTGATAGAACAACATAGGAAATTATTAACGAAATTTGTATTTTATGCAAGTATATCTCAAATTTGAATACTAATATTAGTGTGGTGGGGTCATAAGGAACTAATTCTTTGCCATATCCATCTAATATTTGACTGGCCGTTAAATAAGGAAAATCTCATATCATCGTCACATATCATTAATTATGTTTAACATGTTTGCTTACATGCATACAACAATGTCTTTTATAACCCCCTGATCAAGTCAAATGTATGTATAAAAAAGTCAAGCACCTTTTCTTTTATTCACACTATTTTAAGTTTTTAACCTCATTTCAACTTTTAAAAGCCAACTTTTCTTGCCTAGTCTCCCACGGTACGTATGACATACTCAATTTAGGACATTCCCGTCAAAAATGACTTTTCTAGACAGTAAATAAAAAAAAAAACAAAAAAAAAAAACAACTTGACAAATCCATATCATCATATTTTCATAAATAAAAAATAATACAGAACATTTTATGGATGGTGTTAATACCCTCAAATACTTTTTGTTGTTTCCGTTTTGATTTTTTTTTTTTTTAATCTCATAAAAATAATTAAATGAGAAGAATAAAAAGGATCAAGAAGAGTAATAATGAATGCAAGAACAAGAATATTACTAGGGAGCCAAGTAAATCCATAACTGAATTATGTATTGTAATTTATTTGATTTCCATCACTTGCTATATAAAGCCCTTTATTTGGGCTTGAAATGTGGATGCAGCGGATTTGTTAAAACCTAAGAATATGTTTTATACTCTATCAGTGGCCTCCAAATGTTAAAATTTTATACTCCGTATATTGTAGAATTACTATGTAGGTTACTACTAAGTTGGGAATTGTTTACAAATAAAATGACTACATGCACACACACCTAAAAAAAGGATGGTAATCTTGTTGGTTGGGAATTAAATTTGGGATCTTCCTCTTCTCCTCGAATGCCTTGGTAACCTAATTATTTACGAAAAATTGATCAAGTAATATTGTTATATTAATGTAACCTTCATATGATTCACATACATGGCGGTATTTTTGGGAATGTTTAGAACAAATGTACAGTGTACCCTAATTAAGCATTCATTTCCATTTATTGGCTAGGGATTGGAATGTGGTAATTGTTGAAACTTAAGTAGATAATGGACTTTACACAACCATATAAATTACACATTTTTAAGTAATAACAAATCTTTAGGTATATGAGCTTAATTGTAGTTAGAGAACCCATTTAGTTACAAAGGCTGTTTTAGATCAATTTAGATCCTTCTATTGATCTATGTATCAAGTAGTACACTATCAGACACAGTCATCTTGACATATGACGACTTTCAGAAGCTTGGATATATGACATGTTTGGTTAGCACGTGGCATGGTCTTATTAGATATCAAGGCCTTGAATTAGGGTTTCAAGCCATGCAAAATTATGCTGTAACATACTAACATTTGCCACATGTCATAAATTGATTGAATCACATGAAGTCGATGTGGCTAGGTGTCGCCATGCAATTAGAATATGTGGCACCATTATATGGTTTAGCCACATCATTACCAGTCTTGCTTCAACATGTATGTTAATACAACCAATTTCTTTTGTCCAAATATTTGTCATTCTATAAATAATATAAAATACTACGTACAATGCTTCATAAATTTGATGTAATACATATTATTCTTCGTACGTAACTTTATGTTTGTACAAACTTTAATAATGTAATTTGTTCAGTTTATTATTTTGAATTATTTTTAAATAAACAATGTTTAAGCAAGATCAAACAAACAATTTCAATTAAAATCATTAGTCAAAAAAAGTTTCAATGATTTCATATAACTTAAACAAAATAAGTTACTGCATTTAAGAAAAAAAATTCACATAACTTTAGGTAAGATTGTATTAATTCATACATGTTCAAAAAGATCAAATTTGGCTAAATGAAGACACGATAATGTTGATAAATAGATAATAAAAATGGACTATAAAAAAAACACATATTAGGAGTAGGAGTTACACATATATTAGGAGAAATCACAAATTCATAATTTATAACCCGAAAGACATTAATCCAAAAGAATTGCATTAGTAGATTTTCATATGAATACCAAAAAATAAAAAAAAAATAAAAAAATAAAAAAAAAAAAACTCATCAATGAAAGATCAATACTTACAGTAATAATCAATTATAGTTAATAACACATTAGAAAATTAAAATATTAATATTAGCCTTTCTTTTTCACTCGATAGTACACATTGATACAATTTTAATCATAGATATCGTTAATGATACAAAAAAATTCCATAAATAATCCACACAACTAGCTTTAGCCATATAAAAACAATACATATATAAGAGATTTTATAAATTCTTTAATTCTGCGGCTACCTGCAAAAATCCAAAATTTTAAAAATAAAATAGTTTCACAAATCACAAATAGGAAGATAATTAAGGATTCTCGATCATTAGAGAAAAAAATATTGTTTGATTACACGTCGGGTATATCCACATATCCCCATTATCCAAGTAGGATCTCACAATGACAACATAGTTTATATCAAATAATCTACAACTCCAATCATTCCGAACAACCAAACAAAAATTTCATCACCAACTCATCATACTAATTAATTTAACAATATGATGTAAAATGTTTATGTTTCATACTTTTCTCTTATTCCCTTTTGTTGTTTTCCTAAGCTAGCTAATCAAATGATATAAATTAAAGTATATTAACCCTATAAATGAATCCTATAATTCTCTAAAGTTGACCCTTCGAGTATCCACTTTCTAATTTACTATTTCTCTTAATCAATTGTTATTACATACTCCCCTGTCCCACGGTATCTCACCTAGTCATCTGTTTTCTTTGAGCACGTTTGCAAATGCACACCTTTGACCATTAATAACTTGAAACACTTTGTATCTATTTTTAAAAAAAAATTATTTATAAAAATTTAATATTTATAAAGTATACATTAAGACCAATTTATAACTATATACTAAAAGTGAATAAAAATGAGACATATCATCATCTCATTAAAAAATTTCACGCCTAAAATTACTTCAATTCTCTTTTTTGATTATTTTTGTTTATTTTAATTTATTTTAATAACCTATAATCTTTTCGTTCCATATTGCAAGATACCGAGTACGAGTATATATTAATATTCAAGGTTTTTTTAATTTAATTTTAAAATATGAGTATAATTTTTTGGTAGATTATGAATTAACATTATAATTCATTATAAAATTTTATAAAAATTGTGCGTGGTATGGAACTAATCTAGTATAATGTAAAAAGTCAAAACATGTAAAGTATTATAAATCGGAGGAAATAATAAAAGAGAAGGTCATAATCAACCCACAAAAAATGATATGAAATTAAAAGGGTTGGGGGAATTCTAATGTGCAATGATAAGAGTTCCTGACCCTTCTTAACCTTCCTCTATATATATCTTTCATTTTACACCAAATTTTTTATATATTTTTCTCATATAATTTTTATTCTATGGACTATAGTTTTCGTAAGAGTCTCGCTAAATTCAAGCTCTTCACAATTCGCACAATTCAGAATTTGTGATCTTTGGATCTCCTTTTCTTGTGTCAATTTTTTTTTTCACACACATAATTTTGTGCACAATCATAATATCCTATCTTTTTGCCACCTGTACACCAATAATTATTTTTGTTCGCATTTTCATTAAATTTTTATTTTTAATTTTTGGGGTTTTTGGGTAGTATTTATAGCATTCAAAGATTTATTTTTAGTCAGAAGAAAAATAATTAAAAGGGTTTGTTTTTAGTTGGAGTAAAAGTTAGTTAAAGTGGTTGTTGGAAGTCTTTGTTCTCCTTAGAAAAATTTATGTACAAAAAAGTAAGAGAGAGTCCAATTTTCTAAACTTTATTTTAATTTAATTGGCGGCTTCCCTTATATATATATATATATTCAAAGTTCAAGGCTTTACTTCTTATTTCTATCCTCTGAAAATTTTCCACAAAATTATTCTCTCATTAAATTCAATTCCTCTGCCTCATTATTCATAGTATTTTATTTTGGCTGGTGAATTATTTCTCCAAAGTTTATAAATATACAACTTGTATCATAAACTTTGCATGGTATTATCTCTCTTAGTTGTTGAGAAAAATAAAATGACTAATTGTGAAGAAATTTCCTTGGATTCAAGACCTGCATCATATGAAGAAATCAAAGACAAAAATGGTATTACTCAAATCATTCTTCAAAATCTACGAGGCGCTTCCGTTCGAGTAAGTCAATATATCTCTATTGTTATCAGTATGTTAATTCCTCCCTGCGTCCCTTAAAGATCTTTTCACTTAGTTTTCATTTTTCATCCATTTTTTCAAGTTCTTCCCACTTTGCGCGGTTTTATTTCTATAAATCAATATTGATTTGGTGTTTGATTTAGATAAGCTTGTATGGTGGTCAAGTTCTTTCATGGAAGAATGAACAAGGAGATGAATTATTGTTCATGAGCAGCAAGGTATGCCAGGCCACCCCATTTCTCTTCAATTATTTTTAATTTATTTTATTTTCATTGAAACTTCTGATATTTTTCATTTGATTATTTTTAATAACAAGGAAGGTTCCTGATAATAATATCTTTGATTTTTTCTGTAGTCTAAGAAATAATTAGTACTAATTATCATATTTTAGACTTTTCGATATCAGTTAGAGGCCAGGTGGGGTTGTTGTCAAGAATTGGTCGAATAGTATTGATTTATAGGTAATTATATATATTAATCATATGCTTTGCAGTTAATTATTTATAATAATCATCCTTAAATTTGACTGATTCAGGCTACGTTTAAGCCGCCAAATGCAGTTAGAGGGGGAATCCCCATATGTTTTCCTCAGGTAAATTAAAATCTAATTACTAATTTTTATAAAAGCTACAAAAACAAAAAAATATTATTAGACCAACATAAATTTCATTGTTAGCTGATTACTGTAATTTTGTGCATCTACCCTTGGATTGATCTGAAGTTTGGAAGCCGTGGCCTGTTAGAGCAACATGGATTCGCGAGGAATAGAATGTGGGTGATCGACAATCAGCCTCCTTCACCACGTACTAATAAATCGAAAGGCTGTGCCACGGTCAATTTGTTGTTAAAACCTTCTGATGAAGATCTTAAAGTGTGGCCTAACAAGTATGTACTAATGAGTACCTAGTAATATGTTACCTGAATAAGTCTTTTAACAATTTTACTAGTTGATTTAAGGTCTAACAACAAATTCTCTGTTTCAGATTTGAGATTCGAGTCAGGGTTACACTATCCGAGGATGGCAATCTTATATTAAGATCGCGTGTTAAGAATGCAAATGGAAAGCCCTTGAGTTTCAATATTGCATTCCGTACATATTTTGCAATCTCCGATATCAGGTGTTTCGGCAAAAAATGAGCTAACCGAGCCTTGGAGGGGTGTCTGAGAACCTCGAATTTGGGCCTTGAATGGACCTGCAAAATGAACCCCGAGCCCCGGGGGTTGAACCCGAAGCGGAGCCTCCGACGCCCAAGTTAGTTGCCAAACAATGCATATTTTGAGAGGAGTTTAGGGGAGAGAGTGGAGGAGTATGGTCATCTTAGATGATAAGAGTGACCTCCTTTTACCTTATGCCCTTTGAGGGGTATTTATATGAGTACATAAGTGGGTTTATGAGCCCTAAAATTACATATGTGGGCCGTTGAAGGCCATATTGATGTATTTGACTTATTTGGGGCCTTTTATACCTTTTTTATGCCATTTGGGCTTATATGGGTAGAGTTACCCAAGACTAAAATGGGTATGACCATTTTAGTACCCAAACAATTAGCCCCCGAGACCCAATTCTATTTGAAAAAATGAGTTGGGTTTTGTTTCAATTTCCCAAATAATTCGTTCATAGAAATTGAGTCGAAGGACTTTATTTGTTCAGGTTTATGCAAGGCAACACTCTTGATCCGAGGATTGTAAGAGTTATTACTCTTGATCCGAGGACTGAAAGAGTTCATCCGAGGCAACACACTCTTGATCCAAGGATTGAAAGAGTTAATTACTCTTGATCCGAGGACTAAAAGAGTTCATCTGAGGCAACACTCTTGATCCAAGGATTGAAAGAGTTAATTACTCTTGATCCGAGGACTGAAAGAGTTCATCCGAGGCAACACTCTTGATCCAAGGATTGAAAGAGTTAATTACTCTTGATCCGAGGACTGAAAGAGTTTATCTGAGGCAACACTCTTGATCCAAGGATTGAAAGAGCTAATTACTCTTGATCCGAGGAATGAAAGAGTTCATACGAGGCAACACTCTTGATTCAAGGTTTGATCCGAGGACTGAAAGAGTTCATCCGAGGCAACACTCTTGATCCAAGGATTGAAAGAGTTAATTACTCTTGATCCGAGGAATGAAAGAGTTCATATGAGGCAACACTCTTGATCCAAGGTTTGATCCGAGGATTGTAAGAGTTTAATACTCTTGATCCGAGGATTGTAAGAGTTAATTACTCTTGATCCGAGGATAGAAAGAGTTTAATACTCTTGATCCGAGGATAAAAAGAGTTTATTACTCTTGATCCGAGGATAGAAAGAGTTTATTACTGTTGATCCGGGGATAGAAAGAGGTTACTCTTGATCCGAGGATAGAAAGAGTTTACTCTTGATCCGAGGATAGAAAGAGTTTACCCTTAATCCGAGGATAGAAAGAGTTTATTACTCTTGATCCGGGGATAGAAAGAGTTTACTCTTGATCCTAGGATAAAAAGAGTTTATTACTCTTGATCCGAGGATAGAAAGAGTTTACCCTTAATCCGAGGATAGAAATAGTTTACTCTTGATCCCAGGATAGAAAGAATTATTACTCTTGATACGAAGATAGAAAGAGTTTTACTCTTGATCCGAGGATAGAAAGAGTTTATTACTCTTGATCCGGGGATAGAAAGAGGTTACTCTTGATCCGAGGATAGAAAGAGTTTACTCTTGATCCGAGGATAGAAAGAGTTTACCCTTAATCCGAGGATAGAAAGAGTTTATTACTCTTGATCCGGGGATAGAAAGAGTTTACTCTTGATCCTAGGATAAAAAGAGTTTATTACTCTTGATCCGAGGATAGAAAGAGTTTACCCTTAATCCGAGGATAGAAAGAGTTTACTCTTGATCCGAGGATAGAAAGAGTTTATTACTCTTGATCCGAAGATAGAAAGAGTTTTACTCTTAATCCGAGGATAAAAAGAGTTTATTACTCTTGATCCGGGGATAGAAAGAGTTTTACTCTTGATCCGAGGATAGAAAGAGGTTACTCTTGATCCGAGGATAGAAAGAGTTTATTACTCTTGATCCGGGGATAGAAAGAGGTTACTCTTGATCCGAGGATAGAAAGAGTTTACTCTTGATCCGAGGATAGAAAGAGTTTACCCTTAATCCGAGGATAGAAAGAGTTTATTACTCTTGATCCGGGGATAGAAAGAGTTTACTCTTGATCCTAGGATAAAAAGAGTTTATTACTCTTGATCCGAGGATAGAAAGAGTTTACCCTTAATCCGAGGATAGAAAGAGTTTACTCTTGATCCGAGGATAGAAAGAGTTTATTACTCTTGATCCGAAGATAGAAAGAGTTTTACTCTTAATCCGAGGATAAAAAGAGTTTATTACTCTTGATCCGGGGATAGAAAGAGTTTTACTCTTGATCCGAGGATAGAAAGAGGTTACTCTTGATCCGAGGATAGAAAGAGTTTATTACTCTTGATCCGAGGATAGAAAGAGTTTATTACTCTTGATCCGAGGATAGAAAGAGTTTACCCTTAATCCGAGGATAGAAAGAGTTTATTACTCTTGATCCGGGGATAGAAAGAGGTTACTCTTGATCCGAGGATAGAAAGAGTTTATTACTCTTGATCCGGGGATAGAAAGAGTTTTACTCTTGATCCGAGGATAGAAAGAGGTTACTCTTGATCCGAGGACAGAAAGAGTTTATTACTCTTGATCCGAGGATAGAAAGAGTTTACCCTTAATCTGAGGATAGAAAGAGTTTATTACTCTTGATCCGGGGATAGAAAGAGGTTACTCTTGATCCGAGGATAGAAAGAGTTTACTACTCTTGATCCGAGGATAGAAAGAGTTTACCCTTAATCCGAGGATAGAAAGAGTTTATTACTCTTGATCCGGGGATAGAAAGAGGTTACTCTTGATCCGAGGATAGAAAGAGTTTACTCTTGATCCGAGGATAGAAAGAGTTTACCCTTAATCCGAGGATAGAAAGAGGTTACTCTTGATCCGAGGATAGAAAGAGTTTATTACTCTTGATCCGGGGATAGAAAGAGTTTTACTCTTGATCCGAGGATAGAAAGAGGTTACTCTTGATCCGAGGACAGAAAGAGTTTATTACTCTTGATCCGAGGATAGAAAGAGTTTACCCTTAATCCGAGGATAGAAAGAGTTTATTACTCTTGATCCGGGGATAGAAAGAGGTTACTCTTGATCCGAGGATAGAAAGAGTTTATTACTCTTGATCCGGGGATAGAAAGAGTTTTACTTTTGATCCGAGGATAGAAAGAGGTTACTCTTGATCCGAGGACAGAAAGAGTTTATTACTCTTGATCCGAGGATAGAAAGAGTTTACCCTTAATCCGAGGATAGAAAGAGTTTATTACTCTTGATCCGGGGATAGAAAGAGGTTACTCTTGATCCGAGGATAGAAAGAGTTTATTACTCTTGATCCGAGGATAGAAAGAGTTTACCCTTAATCCGAGGATAGAATGAGTTTATTACTCTTGATCCGGGGATAGAAAGAGGTTACTCTTGATCCGAGGATAGAAAGAGTTTACTACTCTTGATCCGAGGATAGAAAGAGTTTACCCTTAATCCGAGGATAGAAAGAGTTTATTACTCTTGATCCGGGGATAGAAAGAGGTTACTCTTGATCCGAGGATAGAAAGAGTTTACTCTTGATCCGAGGATAGAAAGAGATAGAAAGAGGTTACTCTTGATCCGAGGATAGAAAGAGTTTATTACTCTTGATTCGAGGATAGAAAGAGTTTACCCTTAATCCGAGGATAGAAAGAGTTTATTACTCTTGATCCGGGGATAGAAAGAGTTTTACTCTTGATCCGAGGATAGAAAGAGTTTACCCTTGATCCGAGGATAGAAAGAGTTGTTTTTTTTTTTTTTTAATCATCATCATCGTGAGGAAGATTGATGAATAATTTTATCATCGTCATCGTGAGGATAGTTGATGATATTTTTTTTTTTGAGGAAAATATTGACTCAATTAAGAGCCATTTTTCTTTGCTGAAGCAATTTGATAGATGGGCTTTGATGAAAGTGGGCCTGAAGCCATTTACTTGATAAAAGTATTAGCCGCAGGTAAGAAAGCTTCTGGCCATCTACCCTGACAAAGATAGTTTTTTTTTTTTATGGCTTATAGCTCTTTGAAAATGGTCAAAAGGTAAATTTTTCTTCTGACTTATTATCATCAGATTTGGTGTAGGTTGAGGTCGGGTACAATTTGAGCCAATTGCACTTGACTGCCGAAGCTAATTGCTTTGGTTGCTCTAGCATTAGCTCGTATGAGCTTCGGTTCAGACAAACCATCTTCGGCAGCACCCTCGGCTCATATGGTTGTGAGCTTCGGCCGGGAGCTCGAATCTCGGCGAAGGTAAACCTCGGCTGGGCTCGGCTTCGGCTATGGCTAGCCTCGGCCAGGAGATAAGAGGTGAGCTTTGGCTCGACAATGGTTACCGACCTTAACTTGGGAGCGGTAAACTGTACCACCCTTGGTTTCTGCTGAACACCTTCGACTCGCCCAGAAACGCCTTCGGCTTGGGCTGAAACTCCTTCGGATAGCCTCGGCTCGATGAGCTTCGGATTCCTTTTGCTTATCCGAGCTATTTGCTTCGGATTTTTAGATTGGTGATAGTTTGAGCTTTTTTAAGCTTCAACAACGGTAGACAACCTCGGATCTTCTTCGGCTGCTACTTTAGATGTGATGTGAAGAGATTTGGCTCACTTCACAATACTAGCCTTGACCCCATTGACCTCGGCATGTGTTGCCTAGGATGAAATGGTGAGTCATTCTAGTGGTGGAGTTGTGAGCCTTGAAGCTTGTGATGAAGACAATGGCAATTTCCTTCGGCAAGCATTGAATTTACATAAACTTGATTGATTTTTTATGTATGTTTCATGCCACCTGATGCCTCTTCAACTTGGTGGTGTGAATGAAAGGCTTGCTTTTGTGAGCTTTCCATTAGAGCCACGTAGATCTAGCTTTTATTCTTCTTCAAGAATAATTAAGGTTTGACCATATTCATGGAATATTTCCCAATTTTTTTGTAAAGGCACGAAGTATCTTGTTAGTAGTGGTTAGATTGGCGACAAATCAAAATGTTTATCTATCATCTCCACCATTTGCAAGAATGATTACCCCTTTTGACAGGAGTAATAATTTTGGGTTAAATTTGCTAGAAATTTTGACCCTTTTTCGTGTTAGAACACAGTAGCCATGAATTAGTGGATTTTCATGGGTAGTAGTACTCGTCTCCCCACAGACGGCGCCAAATTGTTTCGGAAAAAAATGAGCTAACCGGGCCTTGGAGGGGTGTCTGAGAACCTCGAATTTGGGCCTTGAATGGACCTGCAAAATGAACCCCGAGCCCCGGGGGTTGAACCCGGGGCGGAGCCTCCGACGCCCAAGTTAGTTGCCAAACAATGCATATTTTGAGAGGAGTTTAGGGGAGAGAGTGGAGGAGTATGGTCATCTTAGATGATAAGAGTGACCTCCTTTTACCTTATGCCCTTTGAGGGGTATTTATATGAGTACATAAGTGGGTTTATGAGCCCTAAAATTACATATGTGGGCCGTTGAAGGCCATATTGATGTATTTGACTTATTTGGGGCCTTTTATACCTTTTTTATGCCCTTTGGGCTTATATGGGTAGAGTTACCCAAGACTAAAATGGGTATGACCATTTTAGTACCCAAACATCAGGTAATACCTCTTTCTTTGTCGATGCTAACACTTTCCCTTTTTGTTCGTTTTGAATTAAGTCAAGAAACCATTTTATAAAGCGTGTCACTACTCAATGTTAACATATAGGGTCAGGTCTTGTTAGAAAATTGAATTGTTTATGTTATGCATCTAGCTACAAGTTGTTTCTATGATGTTCGAGTCTGATGATCAATTTTCGGGCTAATGATACAGTGAAGTTCGAGTGGAGGGGTTGGAAACTCTGGACTATCTCGACTGTTTACAGGACAGGCAGCGATTTACAGAACAAGGAGATGCCTTAACATTTGAATCAGAGGTGCATAACATAACCCAGATTACTGATATATAACATATATTGCATTATTGGACTTATTGAGGTACTAATTAGGAATTTTTTTGACAACACAAATAAATTTAAACCATACTGCCTCTCTGTATATACAGAATTCAAACTAATGAATTATATATTCGTGCAGGTTGATCGAATTTATCTGAGCTCATCAGATGTAGTCGCGCTTTTTGATCATGGAAGCAAAAGAACATTTCAGATAAGAAAGCAAGGGCTTCCTGATGTTGGTAAGTTTTATTCTGTTAAGTCAGTTTTGTTTACTACAGAGTAGCTAGACAAGTAGTGATTAGTTTTTTTATGTAACGAAGATGCATTGCATAATTGTAACATTATTGGCGTTACAATTGCATAATTATAAGCTTTATAGACGGAGTACTAGCAAGTAGTACTACTAGATACAAGTTTTGCTGACAATAACTAGTAAATATCTTTCAGCGGTGTGGAATCCGTGGGAAAAGAAGGCAAAGGCATTGGCAGATCTAGGAGACGACGAATATAAGAAAATGTTATGTGTTGATGGATCCGCAATTGAGAAGCCCCTCACCCTTAAGCCAGGAGAAGAATGGAATGGACAATTGGAGTTCACAGTACTCTCTTCATGCTAACAAAGGAAAAAACAAAGACTTTAGATGATGATGATCAAATTTAGAAAATAATCATAAATGTTGCTTATTTTTCATGGCAACATTTTGTTTATATATTCTGACTGCTAAGTATTATCTGCAGGTTCAGCAAACCATTTAGAAGAGATAAAAAAAAAATTTCCTTTTTTATTTTGAGGGGGGGAAGAAGTTTTATTTATTTACATTCTATTTTTTGGTTTATGCGAGCATATTTAATTTGTTGAAGTTGGCAAATTGTAATTTAATTACACTGTATTTTGTATATCATTTATGCTCTTTGATCCAAAAAAAAAATAACTTCATGGGTCAACGAGATTGTAAAACTTGTATTATTGCTTCTATTAGTGATGTTTGTACTAACCAACATACTATGTTACACTTTTTTTTTTTTATGATTTGTTGTTATCATTTAATTTGGGAGTATGTGACAATATATTTAGCTCATCTTTCAAAAAAAAAGAATAAGATGAATATTTCATTGGCTAGTGGCTCTTTCTTGTACAAAGGAAAAAAGCATGAAATAGGAGCATAATTTAGGGGACAAAATTAGAAATTTTTCAAGGGTGATAGATCAAGATCAAACACAAGTATTGAATATAACTTAACTTACAGACAAATCAAGTCTTTATCAAGGTGAATTTATCCTACTTGCGTTATTATCTCATACATTCAATCTATTGTTCAAGGAACTTTTAAGATTAAAATATACTTGAACATAACCTTAATACTTCATAGTGTTTTGAGCACCTATTCTCTTAAGTATAAAACATGATCAAGGTTCACTCTTGTATAAAAGGAGTACGGTTTTAGAACTTTGACACTAACTGACCCAATTCAATCAGACTCGACCAATCCAAAATTTATTCTCTATAACCACAATAATTATATTTAGCATGACTCAAATCCAATTACACTTGAAACAAATCCAACCCAATGGCCCAAATTGACATCTCGGGTTGTGTAGCTTTATAGATTCTATTATACTTAAAACAATTTATAACCTAAAGTTTCAATGTTAGCCATGCCATCAAAATAGCTAGATGAAAGACTTCTGTATTTCATATTGCTATACCCTTGTAGCCTTGTAGGTCCAAACAAAAAAAAATGCTTGACAAACAAGGGTGCTAATGAGCTCTCAAATAAGTCGGATAAGAGCACCTAACTTGGGCACATCGACCGGCCTATAAGCTAGTAGGTCATTCTTGAGTACCAAGTATTATGTAGAAATTAGACCATCTCTATGGGTGAGACTCAATTTTGAGTATTAAAATACAACATGAGTTGTTTTTCACACTCAATGGTAATACCCAAAGCCACTTCTCAATTTAGCAACTCATGTGATATGTAATTTCCCAATTGTGAGACTCTCTTAACTATAATAATGTCATTTTCTAATATGTCCCACTACATCCAATTGAATAAACAATTTTAAGTTTTTATAAAAACATTAACAGTTAAGTCAATATAAAATTGATAAAGGCCCACTTTTTTTGTCAATTGAGACTCAAACTTGAGTATCTAAACTTAGCAGCTTTTCATTTGACTATCTAAGTTTAGATACCAACTTATTGGTATCCTTTAAAAAAAAAAATACTCTTTCTCTCCTAAAAAAACTCCAATGAGTCTCACCATTAGAGATGGTCTTACAACATGATACAATAAGAGACAAACTAATGATTTTATCATTTACGTCTGAGGATTGGATTGTCGCTAAAATTTAATTGTAATATTAAAAATAAATAAATAAATAAATAAAATAAAAAATAAAAAAAATCAAACATTGCAATTAAAATGTATTTAAGAACTCAATCAAAGAGCCAAAAGGATTAAAACCTCGATTTTACATATATTTAATGTCAAGGGGTATCAATTCTACTCACTAAAAATAAGAGGTAGACCACTTATAAACACGGGTGAAATTTCTACGATGTCAAAACTTATGTAAGTTATATGTGCACATTTTAAACACGATCTTTACATTTTGTAGCAAACCAAACAAATTACTCCATGCCAATAACATGACAAAAAATAGAGAAAAAAAATTGATCAATAATACGCGTGTGAAAGAAGAGGTAGACCACTCTTAAGCATAGGTGATGTTTCATTTTAAAATCGATTGTTTGATGGCGAATAAAGAGTACTAATAAATTGATTATTACCTCTCATCTCTATGATTGATTTCAAATTACTTACACAAGTAACATGTGCATTTCTCAATCTCGATTTTTTTTTTAAAAAAAAAGGTATAAAAACTTATCAGTAATTCTCCAATCTACTGATTATGAACAATAAAGAATGTCTCTAAATGGGAAGTACGTCCCACGAGAAGAGACTATAATGAAATTATTAAAGAGCTTATTAATTAGCTTAGGAGAGATAATTTAAATTCAACGGTCCATATATAATTGTACATTCAATTGAAATCCATGATTTGTAACTTTCTTGGAATGTCATAATCATGGTGTCTCGAGAATAATTACATATGTCCATTTCCTCTTTTTTTTTTTCTTTTTTTTTTTTTGTTGAAAATGTCAATTTCTTATGAATTGGCAATATGAATTTGAAATGTACAAGTAAACTTCCATTCCTCACACTCTTTAAGCTTCTTCCCTTTAGCTTCAACCCGATTTACGTAAGTGTCTTCTGGGCTTGCGAGAGGGCTTTGACTACTGCCTTTCTGGTTTCAGGAGAAAGACGTAGGAGGTCGTACATCGAAATGATGGCAGGAATAGAATTGAGTCACCAGGTCATAGTCGAACGATTCGTTCAGACTAGGTGGATTGCTCCCTCTGGCGAGCTCTTTTCTTTTGTAGCTCCTCGCTGCTCTAGTAAGTATATAACTCCTATTAATGAAGCGCGCAGCACTCCGCGATCTCAGGGCTTGGAAGACCCTTCGCCAAAAGGCGTCGTTGCTTCTTTTTGCGTGACTACTGATAGTGATGACCTACTTCACTCCCCACCTTCTTACATCCGGCATTCTTCGGGATTTCACTTTATCTGTCAATATGACCTTATAAGTTACTCCATAAATATTGGTTCATATCTTAAATTCGATAACCAAGTAAAATTGTTCCACATACTTGTAATCTTATCTCTATGTGCCATTCAATGCGGAGAACCTTTTTTCAACCATTAGGGGAATGAATACCTTCTAGAATGATAAATTGTGTTTTGAATTTCAACCATAGTTTCATTACTCGGTTTAATTAGTCGTTTTAAATAAAGTGTAAATGGTATTTTCACCAAGAAAAAAAAAAAAAAAAGTGTAATGGTATTGCTTAAGTCAACTTAACTTTGTATCATTTGCATCATGATTATGTGTGAGGGTGTGACATTGTAACTAGATAGTTGCATTACTCTTTCTCTTTTTAAAATCCGGCTATATTGTAACTAGATAGTTGCACTACTATTTCTCTTTTTAAAATCCGACTTTAAAATTTTTGACTATAAATTTTCATTAATATTTAAAGGAAATATATTTAAGTTAATCTTGTTCATCTATATAAACTTTCAATATATTAGCAATTTTATAAATTTAACCCATACGCAGTTTAATATATGTTAGGAAATAAGGGTGTAATTGTGTTTGATTAACGCGGAACAAGTCAATGAAAAATAAGAACGAGAAAAGCAATAAAGAAGATAAACAAAGAACACAAGGATTTACGTGGTTCGGTCAAAATTAGACCTACATCCATGGGTGGGGGATTCGAGAGCTTCTTCACTATAATAGAGAAAGAACGAGAGAATAATACAAGGAGTCCTAAATCTAATGGCTCAAAAGGTATGATCGAATTGATCAACTAAAGGGTCCTTCTATAACATAAGAAAACCCTAATTAAACCCTAAAATTGTTCTCCAAGTATACTCAAATAGCCGTCATAGAAAAAATATAATTTTAGGAAATTATCCCTTAAATTATTTATGCTAAAACCAGACCAAAAAAACTGAAATATCAACTAGGCATGGGCGTGCCTAGTCGCGTACTTCGTTAGCATATTTTCAGCAGCGTCAGTTTTTCGTAACACGATCATAACTTTCTCGTTTCTTATCAGAATTGGACATATGACCTATCGTTGGAAAGCTCTTGAACCAATCTATCACCTCTAACTTGAATCGCCTCAAAATCACTTGTATATTGAGAGATATATGCATTCAAAATTTGCCTACTAGATCTCGAGTCACAATTTAACAATATACTATGATCAAATAAGTACATCAGAGATCATGAAAAAGGAAATACGAAGTAGTATAAGTAGTAATGGATGAAGAATAAAATATAAGTTCCAACATAAATGATGAATCATATATATATATTTGGTAATGGTCTCTTTAATCCATAGTATTTACTTTGTTCCAATTTACTTAATATATGGTCATTTGCACAAGATTTTATGCAAGTGAAAAGATAGAGGGAAAAAGATGAGTGGAAAAAATAGAGAGAATATTTGTAAAAGGTGAATATGGAGCAAGTTAATTGGGACACTCACAGTAGAAAAATGGATCAAATAATTTGAGACGGATGTAGTGTCATTCTAATGAAACTAAGGAATTTTAAAACTTGATGGTTGGATTATGTTTTATCCCTCTCTAGATATGAAATCTCTTTCCAAAACACTCATTTGTGATCCTTGATCCCTATTTTCCCCCCTCTTTCATGAGAGTATACTTTCCACTAATTAATCTTTTTATTATTTAATCTAAATTTCATCCTAAATTTTTTCGCAGGATCCAACACATTAGCTAGGCTTGATAAATGATAAGCCAATACACAATATATGAGCTGAGGTAAACATATCAAGTTTTGTTCTCGAAATAATTTTCTACGTTTCCTTTTTGGTTGTAACATACAACCGATTGTTCAATATAAATTGCATACTTTTTTTATAATGTGAAATTGAAATCTTCTACCACTTCCATACACTTAGGGTGGATTCTTTCATCTTTCTTCTTTCTTAAAAATAAAAGTTTCAACTTCAACAAGTTCAGATAAGTTCAATCAATTCCAATATGTTCCAATAGATTTACTCTCCAGCAAACACTAAAACAGGTCCAATACTCCAATCAATTCCGATCTCCCAATGATTCCATGTCTAAGGCTTGATAGCTTACTTTCACCTCTCCCGATAATTGGAAATCACCGTCATTGGAGTAAATTACTTGCACCCCTCATAATTCGTTATTTGGCAATAAAATAATTTTGCGCGCACACACATACACATAACACATGTCATAAAAATAAGAAGAAAAAAATCAAAGTAATAAATGAGATTTGGAAAGGTAGGGGCCAGTTCACGGGTAAAAGATTTCATATAATGGACCTAGTGGTCCATTGCCTATTATATCCGGTTATTAGCCCAAATCTTACGGCTTGTCTATTTACAGCCCATAATAGTCCAAACAATGTGCTCAACTGTTGTATTAGTACTTAAATTAAATCAACGAATTACATCAATAACATCAGAGTGGCGCAGCGGAAGCGTGGTGGGCCCATAACCCACAGGTCCCAGGATCGAAACCTGGCTCTGATATTAAAGAGTAGCTTCCCTTGCCATTTATTTTTTTTCAAATTTTGCCCTCTCTTTAGTCAAATATTTTGTGATCATATTGGACCAAGAAAAAAAAAAAAAAAAAAACATTCCTTTCTCCTCTGTTTAGACAATAATAAATATCTAGCGATCATTTTGGACACAAAAAATAAAACTTCTCTCTTCTCTTTAGTTAATAATAATACTACATATATTGTGATCATTTTGGACAACACACACGACACAACTCATTTTTAAGACCTTAATTTCCTCTCTCCTCTCTATAAGTTACAAAAACCAAAAGCCCTAAATTCATACAAAATTTTACATTTCCTAGCCGATTATTTATCTGTCTATATATTTAGATTTTTTTCGTAAATAATAACTAGGGTAGAAAGTTAAATTCAAAGTATATAAACATCCATCCTCCTATAAATTATAGATCCCCTTGCCAATCTTCCTTTTTCTTTTGTTAATTTTAATTTGTTTAGTCAATAATAACTTGTGTTTATTTTGGACGGAAGCAAATCGTGTTTTAAACTCAGTTTTCTCTTCTCTATGAGCTACGGAAATTAGAAGCCCACGAAACTTGTTTTTTAGTCCCCTAATTTTCTTCCTTCTTTAAGTTACGGAAACAAAAAGAAAAAACTCGAAATCAAAGTATGTCGATAACATCAATCCATCCTATAATTTATAGGTGCACGTGCATTGTTATAAAATAATGCATGGCTTGTTACAACAAACTACAAGTAAAAAACAACCAAATTGCCAGCCAATTTTCCTTTTCTTTTAAAAAAAAAGGCCCAATAATTTGATATCATTTTCGTCTTAAAAAATTGCCAATAATTAGTAGGTTCCAAATGATAGAGTTTGGATCGTCATAAATTATTGTCACTTCTAATTGACACACGAGTGGAATTAGGATGTTACAACTCAATCACAATGGCCCACTTGGCCTTTTCATTCCTTGGGATAAAATTTATACTCCACCAAGAATATAAATATAATTATCATTAATATAATAAATCAATTAATTATTATATACCCAATATAATGATGTCAAACACTTATCAACATCGTAACATTGACATGAGTGGTTAATATTCTTCAATTTGTTGTTGTTTAAAACTATGAAAACATTGTTTCGAAAAAAAAAAAACATGATGATAAGCACTAGCTACTTTTTTAGTTTATCTACTGCATATCATGATATCATCTAATACAACATTATTAGGTAATGATTTTCAAGCTTTATTTATAACGACTATCGTTCTCTTCTTGTTCTATTCCCCTTACCAATAAAGAGGTATGGTACTATATTTTCTTAAACACTACTCTCTTCACCTAATTTTTATTTAGTTAAACAGAATAGATTATTATGTATATCTTAGGAAAAATAATTTTTCAAATGAAAAACTAATTTCAATTATCATAAGTAAATTTAACTTATCAAAATTAGGTGTTGTTAAGAAGTAGTACTTGATGCACTAGTTTTTTTTTCCCCCTCTCATAATCAATCATTATTTATGTTTCTTTGCAAAAATGTATTGATTCAATATTGTTTTCTTAGAAAATTATACATCATATTTATTATATACCAATATTGGATATTGATTTAAAAACCTTTTTAACTTTTATAACAATCATTGTTCTCTTCCCCTTAACAATAAAGAGTAAGTACTTTAGAGGATGTGAAAATGATATTATTTCTATTCAGTGTTTTTTTTAATCAATGATGTCTGATCTTGGCCTAGTAGTAAAGACTAAAGACTTGTATGTTTATGATAGGTCTTTGAGTCCATCTCAGGTCCGGCCTCCCCTAATTGCAATATCTTTGTGGCTCATTTGCACACAAAAAAAAGCCATTTTCTTTAAATTGAGTATTTAAGACATAAGTACGAGTGAATTTTTCTAAACATTTATAAAAATTAATGATACAACTTTTTTTATAAGAATGTCTTACCATCATAAGAGTGTAAGATCACCTTATAAGTAGGTCGAGCCAAGGGAAGAGAGAAAAATGAGATAGGTTACATGCTTGCAACGAGTATTCACAATAGTGATCAAGCCTATGATGGTAAGGCGGTACAAATGTTTCTTAATGCATGGAGGCTATTGGAGCCACCAAACGGATTTCAATTAAAGAACCAACTTCATACTTAAAATTTCTTTCAAAGTATTAAATCAATGAGCTTAAATACATGATTTTTAGGATACAAAAGAGCGAGGATTCCAATTAAATAATTACTAGATATATGACTGATTAGTATTCCATTTTAAAATAATTTGACTAACACATAAAACAAGCATATAATCCAAGGTTAATGTACATGTGTTGCTTAAATCATACAGAGTATGTCAATATATGATGAGTGTGTGTGTGTCACATACGTACACATAATATAGTTTTGTTATAAGTGTCCATTTCATGTCATATATGCTTTCATTGTGTTGCCAACTTGCCATAATCTTGATATAGAGATGAAATATAAGCATTCGCATGAATTGTAAAAAAAACATTATCTAAATTAATAGAAATGGCAATAGACCAATAGTTAATTAGGGGATGCAGAATGAATTAAGCTAATAATTATATAAGGTTAGTTTTTTTTTAATATATGCGTACTCATTAATGTTGGGTAATTGGAGTATATATATAAGAAAAAATATACAGGTACATTATTTTTTAACAATACATAAAAAGAATAGGCAACTCAATAGATGATTAATATTGGTTATTGGTTAAAGTGTATGGTAATAATTAAGTATATCTATGTATGTATGTGTTGCTTTGATCATACAAAGTATATGAGCAATTCTCATATGAAGATAACAAAAGTTAAGAGATTATAAAATACTTACATCTCACTTTCATAGTTAGAATTCCTTATGGTGCATGCAATTACGAGTAGATTTTATACATTGACCAAACAATTCAGAATGAAAAACAAATTATGTTTGTTAAGTCAAAACTCAAAAGTCAAGTCGAATGACTCAAACAACTAAACAAGTACAATAATCATACAAACATGACAAATATAATCATACAAACATGCTAGCTAGGAAGAATCGATTCGTATAGCTATATATGCATGGCATGTATATGATGTATTGACGTATAGTATGTATGGTTAAACACTAAAACTACTTGCATAATCTCCAACTTCAACTAATCTTTTGGACTGAATTGGAGAGATATAATTAATATGACATTAGTATGTGACACCTAGCTAATATTATAACATAACACAAGCTGTATTTTGGTTTAATCTTGAGAAGACTATACCCTAACTAACTTTTTGTATCCCCTTTTAAAATAATACTTCCTCCGTTCCTTTTTACTTGACCCGCTTTGACTTTTACACTATTCACCTCCCCTTTTTTGACCATCTTTTGTGAATAATATATAAGGAAAAACATATTCATGTGGGATATTTTTGAATTCGTCTTAATTCTCCATAAGTAAAATTTATAACTTTTACTTATGGAGAATTAAAGTTATTGATCGTTAAAGTTTTGCATTGGCAAGCGTGATAAAAGAAACAGGTCAAGTAAAAAAAGAACAAGGGAAGTAAAAGGTTTGGAGATCGAACTTGTAGCTTGACAGATATATTAATATATTATACAAAGATTATCAAAAAAGAATACATGTTATTTCTTAGGGTGTGTTAGTTACATTCACTTGACTTTTACTTATTTGAATTGAACGTGTCTTATTTTATCTAAACCTAAATTATATAAACTTAATTATAAAGTTCGTAAAATGAATGAATCCACAAGACCACAATTGATGAAATTCTATCCAATATATAAAAGTAGAATATATACATCAAATAATTTGCTTTCCTTCTCCCTTGATCGATCAGATCCATTGAATGAAGACACGAATTGAAGAGGCTAGCAAATATGGACATTTGTGAAGCAAAAGGAGATGAAAGAAAATGAAAATGCCCTTAGCTTATCTAGTAAACCAGTTGCATGATGAACATGCACCCTGTTGCTCCCAAGGGTTCCATCACACACAGTTTTGGTGTTTTTTCAACAAAAACGGATTGTGTAGCACTTTGTAACTATGTTGATGTTTGTATCTACTAAAGCAATAATAGATGAGTGTTGCACAAAAACACTTTCGATTTGATGGAAGTTATGCAACGTACTTGTCTATGATACGCTAATTGTTGATGCCCTTGTATATATTATGAAATGTTTATATTTTGAGACAAAGAAAGTATCATCTATTACTACAAGATACAATGTGTGAAAGAGCTTGTCTCTAGAATACAAATGCTAATTTATAAAATGTGTTTGGCCCAAGCTTTAAACTTAAGCTAATTTAATTTGTACTTCTTAGCTTTAAGCATTTGTGCCTTAAGCCTTAGTTATTGAGTAGGAGAGTATATATGTGAATGTAGTTCGATGATGATGATGGATGGAGTCATTCGAGATTCATCCTACCTCGATCCCTTAAAGACAAGTACGATATATGGATTACCAGTTTACCACAAGTCCACAAAGTTTCAAACAGTAGCCGTCAAAAATAAATAAATCAAATCCCAATAAAACAAATATGAAATATAAATTAAAATGTATTCCACAACTATTATTCTGAAACAAAAGCAGTACTTCTTTTATGAAATGTGTCAACGACAAAGGTTCTTACCGTTAGTAGGAAGAAAACGGGCTAAGTAAATGGACCACATGGGAGGTTCCTCATTGCACACAGCCCATGGACAACAGGTTTGATGGGCCCTGAAAAGATTTATGTAATTGGGCTACGTGCGTTTGTCCTTAACTATTTGGAATTAAATCCCACAATGCTTGTGCTAGTAGGCCCATTATATTTACATCTTTTTGTTTTGAAGTTTAAACTTAAAAAGTACAGTAATACAAGTACTATTATTAACTCTGTCAAAAAAAAAAAAAAAAAAAAAAAAAAAGTACTATTATTAAACATTCTTTGTAGTTTATTGATGAGTCAATGTCTTTATGACCTGTCTTAATCTTGCCGGGGTTGGTAATTTTTTTGCCCCAATTTGGTTCCTTAATAGTTGTAATTTATCCAACGGTTGATAATTCGTCTTAGTATGATCTACGGTTCACAACTACCTATACGATAGTGCCCTATTTAAGGACCATTGCCATAAAATCCAAACATTAGTTACCATCTTTCTTGGGCAAAACAAAAATTTGGACCTACTTACAGTTCCTTCTCACATGGAACTTTCATTACGGAGGAGTACATGATAGGATTTTCATGTTCATCTTATCGTTAATTTACTGTATTTAAAAACTTGTTTTATCATCTTAATTAAAAATTTAATCTATCCATCTAATTTAATTATTCAACTTTTTTATAAGGGATTAGGAGTCATTTTACTAACATACTTCACTCAATCAAGACTTGTTTTTATTAATGATTGAAGAAATCTTTTTAAAAATAAATGAAAATTTTTAGAGGTTACAATAAACACACGCTAAAGAGCATCTCACATTTCACTAATTTTATTTACCACCTTTTGACTCCTCTCTAGCTCATTTTTTTTTGTTCCTCACATTGCTACAACATTGACAACATCTAACAAGGCAACCCGTCCTGATTAGGAGCCCTTGGGTTGCTAAATTGACCACCGTACGTGGTATTCTTTTGTCCAAAACACACACACACTCTCTCTCTCACCTATTTTTGTACTCGTCCTATTATATACCACCAACATCAGTCACATGTCAAGCAACAAGCAATAATTGACACTTCCCTTGCAATGGGAATGCTCTTAGAATTGCTCTTAATAGTTTACGAACTTCATTTCAATTCCCGTTAATCAAAAAACCTACCTTACCCGAGTTAACATAAAAATCAAGCCCTAAACTTTGCCCAAATTTTACCTACATGGACACCACTTGTGCTAAATTGACACTCATGAGTCATGATTGCTTATATTTGAACCGCAATAGGAAATTGCTTTTATCATTGCCCATATCACCATATGTACATTAATGCCACTTCTACTCATTTATTCCACCAACATGATGCCAATATTGCCAAATCTGCAATAAAATTATCAGCCATACCCTTTTGTAGATCTTGCCTGCATATATCCATATTTATTTTCCTTACTAAAATGAAATTAAAAAAAGTCATATTTTGACTTCCCCTTTGAACTATTTAACCACCTTTTTCAGTTACTCAACACTTCTTCCACTCCACTCACTCATTTTCTCTCTTTTTAAAGGAAAAATTCTTCAAAAAAAATCATTCTACTTTCATTGCAAATCATCATTAATTCATACCCAAAAGTCAAAACCCAACTTTAATTTACCCATTTAGTCACATTAATTCATCATTAATCTTGTCATTTCACCTCACATTAAATTTGTCTGTATTTCGCCATTTTTATGCTACAATCCGAGTTATCTGAGTTAACTCGTTTCTGACTCAGATCTGAGATAATGAAGAAAATGCAAGGTAATGTTATAATGGTATTTCTATAAAGTACAGAGTAGCTTCAGATTCGATTCCCTTTTATTTTACTTTAATTTATTTTTTTGTTTGTCGTTTTATTTTATTTTATCACTTTATTTGTTCTTCTTCAAATTTTCTCGATTTATGCACTTTTTTTTTAGAATCTAAGTTGTTAATTTTCATACTTTTTAGTTAAAAAATGACTCCAAAAGAAACAAATTCAAACACCCTGTAACTTTTTCTGCTTTTTTGTTGCTTTTTTTGGGTTTTGAATTTTCTTTCTTCCTTATTTTGCTTGTTTTTTGTGTTTAGAAATTAGCGCGAAGTTTTTTGAAAGAATCAATGTTTAACGGCGGACATTGTTTAAATGTTGTTTAGGTGTTTGAGGTGAAGAAACAAGCAAAAATTTAGCAACCCCAGAAAAAAAAACCCAGCGAAAAACAGGAGGAAAAAAATGAGGGTAATTTCAATTTATTATGTAGTGTTTTTAGTGATGTTTTCTGGGTTAATTTGTAATTATAATGGGGTAAATGCTAGTTTACTTGATGATGATAAGGAAGCATTGTTGGATTTTGTGAGCAAAGTTCCTCATTTACATGTTCTTAATTGGAGTGAGAGTACTTCAATCTGTAGTAATTGGACTGGTATTACTTGTAATGCTGATTCGACTCGAGTTATGGCGGTCCGATTGCCGGCTGTAGGGTTTAATGGAGAGATTCCAGGTGATACTATTAGTAGGTTATCAGCATTGGAGATATTGAGTTTAAGGGAGAATGGTATTAGTGGTAAATTTCCTAGTGATTTTGGTAGATTGAAGAATTTGTCTATGTTGTATCTTCAGTTTAATAGTTTTAGTGGACCTTTGCCTGATGATTTTTCTGCTTGGGAGAATCTGAGTGTGCTTAATTTGTCGAATAATCGGTTTAATGGGAGTATACCGAAGTCGATTTTGAGTTTGAGCCTGCTTTCGGCTTTGGATCTTTCTAACAATTTGATTTCTGGTGAGGTTCCTGATTTGGGGTTGCCAAATTTGCAAGTGCTGAACTTGTCGAATAATAATCTTACTGGCATTGTTCCGAAGTCGTTGCAAAGGTTTCCGAGGTCTGCATTTGTTGGGAATGATCTTGGTTTTGTGAATTCTTCGGTTGAGCAGTCAGATGTGTCGCCTATGCCTGGTGTAAGGCCGAAGCCAAGGAATTGGTGGAGGCACGCTTGGTTCTTGGCAATTGTTATAGGATGTGGTGTTCTTGGGATTGTAGCATTCGGGTTTCTGTTCTTTGCTTGTTGTTTGAGAAGAAAGGATGATGATGGTTTTACTGGAAAGTTTCCGAAGGGAAGCATGTCCCCTGAGAAAACAATCTCGGGTAGTCAGGATTCAAAGAACAGGCTCGTGTTCTTCGAGGGTTGTAATTATGCTTTTGATTTAGAGGATCTGTTGAGGGCTTCTGCTGAAGTTTTGGGGAAGGGGACATTTGGTATGTCCTATAAGGCGATTTTGGAGGATGCAAATGTTGTGGTTGTCAAGAGGCTGAAAGAGGTGAGCGCTGGGAAACGGGAGTTTGAGCAGCAGATGGAATTGATTGGGAGCATTAGACATGAAAACGCAGTTGCACTTCGAGCATATTACTACTCAAGGGATGAAAAGCTAATAGTGAATGATCACTGCAGCCAGGGGAGTATCTCTGCAATGTTACACAGTATGTTTCTATCTCTCTCATATTTCCATATGAAAGTCTCCTGTGCAACTCTTTTTTTTCTTCTTATATGTGACTTTTGATTGATGAATCACTATTTCCTATGCAAATTTTTTGTCCTAATAAGCTTCGAAAATTCTACATTTCCTTGGGGGGGGGGGTGGTGGTGGGGTGTGGCTGTTTCAAAGATGTTAATTTCAGATTGTTCTGGCTGTGATTTGCTCATCAGGAATTATCTGTAGAATGTGTTACAGAAACAACAGAAAGACATAGCTATAGCCTTAAGATACAAGGGTTATTGGTACTTCCTTTAAACGACTGATCAAGTTTGTGGATTTTCTTATTAGTTTGTCAAGTCTTTTTGAAAATCTAGTTTAAAAGATTTCGAGAAATCGAGTTGTATGAACTAGCAGCTGTATAGTTTATTACCTGAACTCAGTACAACTACTGTGCTTAGCTTAAAAGGGGGTCAGTCCATCAGTCCTCCTTTCAGCCTGGGGTGGGGTTGGCTGATCAAGGAAAATTAAATCTATAAACTTATGCAATTTTTCAGCTGATAGCCTTGGTTCTAACTTTTGATGTTATTTCAGTGGCTTATGTTTACTTGCCTCTAATCCTTTTTCAGTTTTGCCTAAACATCCTGCTCCTAGATTTAAGTTCTGGTGATCATGATACATGTTTTTTCCTCACATTCTATGTTTTTATAGATCAAAGAGGAGAAGATAGGATCCCTTTAGACTGGGAGACACGGTTGAGAATAGCCATAGGAGCAGCAAGAGGAATTACTCACATCCACTCAGTCAACGGAGGAAAATTTGTGCACGGCAACATTAGGTCTTCAAATATCTATCTCAACTCCCGGAAATATGGTAGTGTTTCAGATTTCGGATTAGCAACAGTTATGAGCCCATTAGCTCCACCTATTTCTCGAGCTGCCGGTTATAGAGCTCCTGAAGTGACAGACACCCGAAAGGCAACCCAAGCATCGGATGTCTACAGTTTTGGAGTATTTTTACTTGAGCTTCTTACTGGAAAATCACCAGTCCATGCAACTGGGGGTGATGAACTTGTGCATTTAGTCAGGTGGGTTCATTCAGTAGTCCGAGAGGAGTGGACTGCTGAAGTCTTTGACCTTGAGATCCTGAGATATGCTCATGTTGAAGAAGAGATGGTAGAGATGTTGCAGGTTGCTCTGACATGTGTGGCCAGGGTCCCAGGACAGAGACCCAAAATGCCAGACCTGTTAAAAATGATTGAGGATGTGCGGCAGTCTCTTGCCGAGGCTCACCCTGAAACTACTACAGCCGCATCAAGTCCACCACATTAGCTATTTAGCTATGTTATTTTTATTCCTCTTTCTGATTCAAATTTCTTACATCTAGTAATCTGAATCACAGTTATTTTACGGTTAGTGGCCTAAAACATGGCCAAAGTAAGATGGAACTCATGGAAATAGTAGGGTTGTAGAAGAGCAATATGTATTGCAAGACTTTTTTTTTGCCCATTCTGGCTTTGTGATGCTGATGATTGTTGTAATACTAATTTCAAGCTGTATTGAAATGCCTCTTTTGTCATTAAAATTACTGGATGGTTTCATTACTGGAATACGCCACTGCAATGTAGCCAGTAACTGTTCCTCACTTGCCTAGTTCCTCTCATCAAGCTTCAACTACACTCCGTTGCCCCCTCGCCTCTTCCTACATCAATTTTTACTCTGCATATTGTTTCTACATTCAAATAATGCATGATTTGCACGTTTATATTTGCTTTTGTTGAAATTTGGGGGTTTCCTCTGCCTCCAATTAGGAGGAGTTTCTTCTTTTGAAGTAAGAACACCAAAAATGTTTGTTTATCAATATATCGAATTTTTATGCATGTTATGCAAATTTTCATAACATGTCTTAACTTGTCAAACTCTGATTATAAAATCTCATTCTTATATGGAAAAATATTTTCGTGCGGGATAGTGTTAAATCTATCTCAATTTGTATATTTGTTGAGATATCAAATGTTTATACAAGTATTAAAAAATACAATCATTGACATAAAAGTGGTTAAGATTAATGAGATAAGTGCTAATGAATACAATGGTAAGCTCCTCCCTCTGGTTGGCTGGCTTTGAACACTGATGGAGTGGCAAAGGGAGTGCCAGCACGCCAGGCTTGCTGGTGAAGGAGAGGTGATTCGAGACTACACTGGTAAGCTTATATATGCCTTCTCGCTTAATTTTGGCACTTGCACAACATTCATGGTTGAGTATGGGATTGAGCGAGCAGATCGACTTGGAGCATCTATGTTACAAACCCGACTTGATAATCAGGTGGTGGTCATGGCGCTTAATAACTTAGAGGCTGCTCATGGTGTCCATACCATCCATCGTTGCAGGCGTATGCTAGAGGATACAAAGTGGCATGTAGGAGTGCATCACATATATTAGGAGCCAAATCGAGTTGCAGATTGACTAGCATATCAAGGCGTTATTCATAACAACAAAATCGAGTTGATTTCAATTCCCTCCTTTGGCCTTAGAACATATTTTACATGGTGATGTAGCAGGGGTGGTTTTGCCATATTTAGTTTCACCGTAATTTATTTCTTTGTTTTTTTCTTCGAGCCTTTGGCCCTAGTGGCCTCCAAAAAAATGTGTTACCAACAAAAATTGAAGGGAATAATGATGATAATTTAATATAAATATCTGATTTTGGTAACACTATCAATTAAGTGTGTGACGTGTTACATAGAAAAGCAACTTTCTTAAATGATCCATTAATTCACTTAAATTTTGTAGCACTAACACATGTTAACTTAAATTCAATTGAAGTACTTCAAATATACACGGTGCGTATTCATTGTTATTATGCAACCGACGCATGCAAGACGAGCTATCTTTTACCACACGTAGCACAAAGTAGGAAAGTGAAATATTTTGTGTTGGATGATGCATTAGCTAGATTGATCTCAATTAGTAAATTTAAGATATCAATTCTTTTTTTTTTTTTTTATCTTATAAGCAAAATTACTTTTAATGGCATAAAAGAGGTCAAGAACAATGAGGTTGTTGCTAATGAATACTCCCTCGTCCTTTAAAGATTGTCTGAAACCAAATTTTACTTTCTTTAAATGAATCAAAGCAATTCGTGCACATGGTTGGACACAATTATTGATGATGAGAGAGGTTGAAAGAGCAGGTAAATTTTTTTGCCAAATAAGGCGTACAACAATTTTTTTAGGGACATTTAATTTTGACACATGAAACAATATTTTTGGTACCGAGGGAGTAATTATCAAATTTTAAAAGGAATTAACAATAGTGATTTGATGGCAAAATCTGATTACGCAACATTGCCATTATGTGTGTAACACGTTATACTGAACACTTGTAAAAAACTTTTAAAAAAGAACTCTTTATTCACATAAATCTGTTGCATGTTTATGGAGTACTCTCTCCCTCCTATAATAATCGACCCATTTTGATTAGTGTATGAAAGACAATTAGTATCATGTAAAATGTTTTTACATAGATATTAACATGAAGATTAATTATACATAGACATGTGTCCAAATTGACTATGTCAATTGTTATAAAACGAAGAGAGTACTTAAAATTAAACACTATACAAAATATTTCAAATACACAAAACGAACCATTGTTGTTATTATACAGACGATGCACGCAAGACGAGCTGTTATTCACCACGGGTAACACAAAACAAGAAGGTGAAATGACCGGTCCATGAGCCTCGAAGAAAGCCTTTTTCCTTTTCCAACATATAACTAATCGACTAACCATTTGTCATACGCAAAACCCTCGTTTAATACTTTCCTTTGGCAGGAATTTGATCTCAGGTATAACTACGTATTTCCTCCGTATTCTTATTTAAATACCCCCTCACCTTTCTCACCTTTTTCTCTCTCCTACCCTTCCTTACGCTAACTCTCTCTTCTGTGTTCGACGATTTTGGTCTCTCCAATTCTAGGGTTTTGCGAAGCTCCTAGGATTTTTTCATGGCGTCGAAGCGAATCCTCAAGGAATTGAAGGATCTTCAGAAAGATCCTCCTACTTCTTGCAGTGCTGGTAATCCTTCTATTTCTTCCTCGATTTTTATAATTTTTCGGTTTTTTTTAGTTTCTTAATTTCTCGACTTTGTTATTTTTCTGTTGAATTTGTTGTGAATTCGAAGGGAGATTAGTTGAATTGATGATTTCGTGTTTATCGAGTTATGAATTTGAATTTTGTTGCGGTGATTTCTGTTTTATATGCATTGGTAACTGAAATTTGTTCACTTTTTTGTTGATTAATTGGATTTTTCATCGAAGTTCGTTGATTATCACTGTGTGATGTGATTTGCATGCAATTGTAGCTTATATTGGTCGTTTGAATTAGTAACAATCTTGTTTGATTGTGGTTGATTACTTGATTCTGCCTTGTGAAACTCATGAATGGATCATTTAGGTAATCTAATGTTGGTTTTTTGGTTGTATAGTTTACGTGATCCAATTAGTGAAATGTTTAGGCTGGTCTTGTGGTTATCGTATGTATTCCAGGGCGGTAAAGTTCATCTAGTGTTGGTTTTTCGATTGTATAGTTTAAGTGATCCAATTAATGAAATGTTTAGGCTGGTTTTGGGGATAAAATACGTAAGTATCAATCTTCCGTGATTTCACTGCCATGTGTGGATTTTATGCTGCCTTGTATTTTAATTTTTTTATAACCTTACACAGGGAAAGCTTATGTGTTTTCCGTATTGTACATTATAAAATAGGGGGCTTTTTTATGTTGCCCTCTATCAGTTTCCTTAGTTCCACACAATATGTTTCAATTTTACATTGTTAGATATGAAAGATTTGCAGCTTGAAGAGCTTTACAGAAGAAGAAGTTTTTATACTTCTTTCTTTGCCCTCTGTCAATGCACTTCATGCCATTGTCAGCTGGAGGTTATTAAATCAACATCTTTTGGTTGCCAGTGGAGCTATCTGACTTTGAAGCTTTTTGCTCTTGTGTTGTACTCATAAGTATATTGCTTATTTTAGGTTCATTTGCTAAGTAACTTCTAATCTTTTGTTGCTGTTTGTATGTAGGCCCAGTTGGTGAAGACATGTTCCATTGGCAAGCAACAATTATGGGCCCAGGTGATAGTCCATATGCTGGAGGGGTGTTCCTTGTGAACATTCATTTCCCTCCAGATTATCCATTTAAACCACCAAAGGTTTGATTCTTTCTCATCCCAGGATAACCTCTGTTGTGACTATGAGGTAACCTGTTAATAATGTTGATACTATATGATTTAAGAAAAAAGCTTTGAGTTGGTAGTCTTGGTCTTGGTACCATATTGTCTTTGTCTGTTTCCCAGGAAAGTTATGATATTGGAAACCTTCAGTCCAAGATTATATTTTGTGGACAATTTGTGCATGGCCTTGGTTTAAGACTTTAGGTGGCATTCAGCCTTTTAAGATGTGCAAAAATCTGATTTAACTTACATTCATTGTTTTGGCAACTTTGCTTATAATAGTTCATTTGCTGTGTGTGAAGTTGCCTATGTATCTCACAGCTATTTTAATTTGTTTTTTTAACTACTCTCTGGTGACTTGATGGCTCCCTAAAATCTGGATTTTTCATTTTTAATCCACACAAAGGCTTTTGTAAGATAAGCTTTTATTATATCACAGTATGTTTTACGGCCACTTTTATTAAAGTTGGTCATCTGTCACTTTATACCTATGGTTTACACTTCAAGCCTAGTAAACCCCTAAAAAGTCTTCTGCTTGTTCCTTTTTTTTTTTTGGTTTTTTTTTTTTTTGTTGTTGTTGTTTTGTTTTTGTTTTGTAGCTCCTTGTAAAAGAAATAGTAACCCCTCATTACCTTTTTATGCATCTAACTGTAAATGTATATCAAAGATCGTAATAGGTTGGAATTTTTCATGTTAAGGTTATGCGAAAGGTTCAACACTAGTAACTAATCACATATATGGTGATTAAGAAGTGCTATTTTTTACGTGACAAGATGGCTATGATCTTGTGTATAATTTGTTTGGGATTGCACATTTATGCTTTGGAGTGGGTTTTGTCAACTATTTTGAGGCATTCAAATGTTAGTTGTGTCGGGTCTGGAAGGAATTAGGGGAAGATAATTCTTTCGATATATTATGGACACTTGGCCATCCATGGGTTTATTAATTGGAGGAAATTAGTAGGGTATTTCGGATTTTGGCTGTCTTATGCCTTGCTTCTACCTGACAATGTTGTATAGAGTTCGTTGCATATAAATATGGAAGATTTGAAGTATATTAGTGCCACAGCTTGGGCATTCGCAAACAATTGAATGCACTCAAACAATATCTGTATCGCTATTCTCACGTCATCATGTGAGGTTTCGAGTGATCTCTGAGTTTATCTTTATAGGAGTGCTGTTTTATATACATCTTTTTTTCATTGAAGTTATATTTTGTATATATAACATCACGTTGGCTATGTCATGATCACTTACGTGAAGTTCAAATTTTATCTTTGGTGATGTCATGGTTTTTGTGGTTTAAGCATTTACTAGCAATGTTTGATGTTATGTGCCCTAGAGATCTATATGAATATTTGAAATTGAAGGCTAAACAAACCTTAGTTATTTAAATTGGTGGATTGAATTATTTGAGTCAAGAGCACATCTGGTTGTTTGGTTTAAGAGAGATGATACTGTTTGGGATACTATAAACAATAAAGTTATTGGGAGGAAAGGAATAATTTTGGATGAACTTTAGTTTATTAATGTTGTTTTGAAATTTGACCCACATTAAGTGACTGTATGAGGAATCAAAGTTGAAAAAAAAAAGTGAAATTAGCAGACTAACTTTTGATGGATTGTAGGGTAGTTTAGAGCAGTGCTTATCATATACGCTGGAACTTAACATTAGGTTAGTTGAGTCATTTTTTCCAGAGCAGTATATGATTATTATGGAGTTTATATTTAACAAGGTTTGTTAAAAGAGAATAAGCAATTCGAAGGGTGATTGAGGTAGAATTTTGGTAGTGGGATTATTAAATTGTCTTTTAGATCCTTATGTCTTAGTGTTGATATGATTTATATGAAGTTTATATTTCAAAGGTGTTAGAAGAGTTTGGAGGAACTTAATGTGATGAAGAAGAAAAGGATTTGAGATTTGCCTTTGGTTAAAAAGCAAAGTGTCCTGTCATAAGCCAATTTTCTTAAAGGTATAGGAGATTAAGATATGCAAGTGCTATTGTGGGTGGTATGTATTGACTTTTGTACACAACTAAATCACAATTTTACTGTATGATGCTAGGACTGAAGTGAATTTACATGTTTTGTCAGCTAATTATGGCCTTTTGGACAGTCTTGTTTTGGATGTAGCTGTTGAGTATAAGGTATTTTAAGATGGGTTGAGGTGTTTTCTGTGGGTGGTATGTAATTGATTTTTGTACACAGCTAAATCACAATTTTACTGTATGATGCTAGGACTGAAGTGAATTTACATGTTTTGTCATTTGATTATGGCCTTTTGACGGTCTTGTTTTGGATGTAGCTGTTGAGCATAAGGTATTTTAAGATGGTTGAGGTGTTTGCTTGTTAGTGGACAAGGTGTAAGCTTGTTAATATAAGGGATTTTGGTGATTGGTGATGTTTAACTAGGGTATAATGATTTACATGACTTTTTATTTTACACAAAGTTCATTTTGCAAAACGTTTCAATAGTATTATTTTTTTTGAAGAAAAAAACAATTTTTTTTATCAAAGATGTTTAAATCCGAAGTTGAAACTAATGGTGCTGGATGTTTTGAGGGGTTTTCTTTTTGATATGGGGATAGTTGGTGATTGTGAATATATAAGTCAACGAGGCTTTTAGAGGTGGGCATGGGCCGTGCCGGCACGGGCACGGTGACCCACGCGTGGGCCGTGCTGTGAACAAGTTTTTTGGAAATTGGCATGGGCACGGCACGACGTTATGGCCCGTGTGCTAGCCCACAAGCACGGCCCGCAGGCATATATATATATCAATTCTTTAAATAAAAAAATAAAAAAAATATTAAAGTGGCGGCCCGCTGCCCAGCACGGCAGGCACGTGGGCTGTGCCGTGCCGTGGGCTAGGATGTGCCAGAACGTGGCCCGGCCCGGCCTGTGACCTGGTCGGCACGACACGGCACGAGCCACCACCAGGCACGGCCCGCTGTGGCCCGACATGGCACGATGCCCACCTCTAGCGGCTTTATTCATGCAGTATTTCATTGTGCAGAAAGTTTCAGGAGTTCTCGTTGAAAGATATTTAAATTATACAAAGTTGAAACTCGGAAGTGATTGGTGTTTGTTGTGTAAATAGTAGGTTGCCATCTTAAGCTGGTGCAATTAAAAGAAATATGTTAACTTTTAAGTGATACTAGATTAGAAAAGCTGCAGAAGACCCAAGCTATTAGAGATTTGTTGCTGACTTGCTGGCAATATTTTATTGAAGTGGAAAGTCTTGTTAAAATCATGTTTAATAGTGAGCTCCTTGTGGCAAACACGTTTTCTAGTTCTTTGGCAATTTTGTTCTTTCTAAATCTTAAGTTTTGGTGTATTGTGCTTTTTCATCAAAATTATGCCTGGGCTATTGAATTTTGATTTAAGACCTTTTTTTGTCATTTGGTTTATCTTTAATTGGTGATTCCTAAGATCAATTATGGGGAGCAACTTAGATGATAACTTGTTAATTTACATATTTGGTCCAAGAACCATCTCACAGTGAAATATCTCCAGGAGCCTTCATCTTTAAGGAACCTTTCTTTGTAGGCATAACAATATAAGAAATAAGATTTTCTCCTAAGATGTAGGAGTCCTTCAACTTAACTTGCCTATTGAATCATTTATGCTTCCTTATATGATAAGGCAAATGACATCCTCGGGGTTGAGACAAGTCCGGCAGATCTCTTATTGTTGACAAATCATTGGGTGTCACATCCATAAACTCACCCAAAAGCTTGATAAGATTAATATATCTCAAAGGTGGAAAGTGTGGGGCTGTGTCCTTGATTAGACTTGTGATGAATTTTTGGTGGATTTGTTTAACATGAACAATTCTAACCAGCTTTCTATTATTAGAGATTGTATAAAGAATTTAATTCTCCCTCATATTATGGCATCCTTAATGTATACAAAGCAACATAGGAACTTATGACTTATGACCTACATCCATAATTATGTAACTCCTTATTTTTTGGAGACGAAGCTTTAAATTGAAGAGGAACATGATATCTCTCAGTCTCAGCATAGTCAAATGAGCTTTGTCAATCCAAGTTGGCTTCCTAAAAGGATAAAGTGTGGGATAGAGTTTGAGAACAGATGATTTACATTAATAGGGACTTTAACTATGTCTAAGAAAGATTTTTATTAGAACAATTTACCTTGTCCTGATGGCAGCATTCTTCCAAAAATATGGGTCATTAGAAGAATATAAAGTCATCGCATAAGTTTTGGCTTCGTTTCTCTCTGTCTCATCATCTTCACTATGAGTATGTCACCTGCTAGCTCTAGTATCTTATTAATCTGTATATCTTTTCCTTGTTTATCTAATCCTACAAAGAGGTCATGGTGAAGGATATAAGAGGCTGAATGATGCTTTTCATCACGAAGTATGATTAGCTTGAGGTGATAGGTCCTAGAGTTCACTAATCAACTATTTTATGAGTATATCATCTTATCTTAAGATAATGGAAATTTAAGAGATTATTCGGTTTTAGGAAGGTGATAGCAATGATTACCTCTTGGAATTGAATGCGACTGAACAACAAAGCCAGCTAGAGCAGGTGTCGGAGTTTGGGGTCATCCAGTTCTGTTGCATGCCAATGTGTTGTACAAGTAATAAATGTGGGTTTTGAAGCAAGCTCTGTGCTATGGGCTGAGTTGTTGGACTGTTGCGATACTAGAAGCTGGTTGTTTCAAATTAATGTATCAGTATCTTTTTCCTGGGGAAGATGGGACATCATGCAATTATTAGTTGATTTCAGTTCACTGAAGTAGTGGGTGATTTTTTTTTTTTCTTACTGAATTTCTCTCTAAGCTCCTGGCAATAACTCTTAGCAAAAGTGAATTATTTCGTCTAAAAAAAATGGACTCTTTGACTCAGTACCTGATCTACTGTGCTGCCCAATCAACAAAAGCGAAAGGATCATGATTTATTGATATTTAGCTTTGTTGGCAAAATCTTATATGAGCGAAACTTGCAGTAGTTTTATAGAGGTGGCCCACTGTACCAAGGGATTTTTTTTTTTTTTTAGACTTGGAAATTTCTTGGTATCTGGAAGTTGGTGTCTTAGCCTCTTAGGGAGCAGCTGTTATGTCTTCCTTGGATTTATCTCTAGGCCAATCAGGTAATAAGTCATTTGATCCACCAGGGTAGTTTTGCAACTGAATCCATAGGTGGTCCCAGAATACTTCTACCAGTATTAGGAGATGGAGGCTTATCATTAGATCTGCAATTTTTGTGGAAATTTGGATAAGTGAAATTTTAAATTGCTCTTATGCACTTATGCCTGATAATTTCTTGTCAAGCAGTAGAATATACTTCATTTTTTTTTTTTTTTTTTGTGTGTGTGTGTATGATTTTATTTTAATTTGGACTTTTACACTATATACACTCTCCTTTGACTATCTTTTGTGATTTAGCATGTTTGTTTTTGTTAGACTCGTCTTGATTTAGGCTTATAATATAGGATAGTTTCAAAATATCATATTATTTTAATTTTACCGCATGACACAATTGATGATAATACTGTCCTAAGATACGTGTTGGCAAGTTTTAAATGACAACTGATGCAATTTAAAGTAAACGGAGGAAGCATATAGCAAGCCATTATTAATGAAAGGGGAAATACCAGGTCGCTTTTATTTTAAGAAGAGCTTCCTGTATCACTAAACTGTTTGGCAGGAAACTACGGTCATGAAATGGGAGCTGCTGCATAGCAACGTGTTTGCACTATTTAGATCTCCTAGCTTGAGTTAAACCACTTTTGCTACAAAAATCTTACATGCTTGCAGGACTGCACAGCCATTTTGTGGCACATTCCTAAGGTTGTGCAGCCTGCAATCTGGGCCCTTTGCTTCAGCTCAAGCCCTCGAATGCTTGCATCAGCCTTTTAAGTTGTCACTCTATAAATGAGTGACAATTCATTCCATTGAGCCATTTAAGCTCAAAAGTGTCTAATGTAAGTTGAGGATACTTTTTCATTATCTTAAATCAAAAGTGTCACGTGAAAGTTAAGGATAACCTTCACAATTTCTGACTACTTCCCAATTCTTAAAAATGACAAGTTGTTGGCATACCTCTGTGATCTCTTCTAGGTTGGCCTTATAATCTCATATGGCTAATGACTGTCTTATAAGCTGTGTTGCTCTATACCTTGCTTTGTGACCCTTTCTGCTTGAATCTCCATTGATTTATCTTTTAATTTATGCCAAAGGTCTTTGGTTGAAACTTGGAAAACATATTATATTGGTTTAGTAATTTATACAGTACCAAATTTTTTTATGATGGCATTTTTGTTGATCTGCTTAAAGCTGGTTGATATATAGAAGTCAAGGATTGGCTTTTTCCTCCATTCACACAGTTTTCTTGCTCTAAAATTCTTGTTCACATTATTTTGAACAGGTAGCATTCAAAACTAAAGTATTCCATCCTAATATCAACAGCAACGGCAGTATCTGTCTTGATATCTTGAAGGAGCAATGGAGCCCTGCTCTAACCATTTCCAAGGTGCTTATTTGTGACACTATTTCATTTAAATATATTGTCTTGTTTCTGGAGCATTGTGTTTTTATAAAGGTCTTGACAATGATTTTGTTAGTCAGCATTATCTTAATAAAGCCATGTAATAATTCTGGATAAATTTCGAAGGTTAAAATAAATAGAGATGTGATCCTTGACCTATAGCTAATAGGATTCTAGACTGATAATTATGTCTACCAAGTTGAGTGGTCCAGTGTTCTTACACTGAATACATGTGTAAAGTTTGCCAGCTGGTGACTGTTTATTGTTGAAATGCTGAGAACTACCTTGACTTTATAGGTCAATGTTTTTGTCCTTGATCCTTAATAATGTCTGTAGATTCCATCTTAATTTATGATTATTAACTTTCATAGGTACCTTTTTTTCATTGGACAAAAAGAGAAGTATTTAACCTATTTTTTGTAGAAATTACTTGAATTTGTCCTAATATGAGTCCAGAGATGTAGCTGATCTGCGCAGTTGAACATGGACGCTGGATGCATAGTTTTAGTGACCATAAGCACATTAGAATGCACCAGGAGAAACTTTGGTTAACATGATCATATCAATTATTAGTGTAAGAAATCTAAAATGTAACAAAATGGAACAAATGTTCTCCACTTTAAGAAGTGGCATTCTAAATAGTTGCGACTTCTGAGCTTGTCATGGGCAGAAATTGTAACTAGAACAATGTCTAGCAAGTAAAAGTTTACTGTAAGGCCACTCCAACTACCAGTAAGAGTTACTACCTGTGTAAAGTTTACTCTAAAGGCGGTTTACTTCAACTAATGTAAGAGTGACTGATTTATTCTAGTTAGAAACTGCTGAAAAAGAAGTTTGAAAGTGGTTTATTGTAGAATCTGAAATGGCTGCAATCTGCAAATATGGTAAATCATAAAAAAAAGATAGTGCATTAAGAATTGCAAATAATGAGACTTATCGAGCTGAGCAACATAAATTTTTGTATGGTATCTTAGTGCACTAACTTGCTTCGCTTGAGTCATCATTGTCCTATTGAGTGGATTCAGGTGCATCTCATTGCATCATGGAGGTACTTAATTCTACCCCAAATAAAGCTAATATCTTTTATTGGCCTTTGTAAATTTTAGAATAAGTGTACAATTGTTTTAGCACAATAATTTTAGTCATTTGGCTCTAATTTTTTGATAAATAATTGGCTAATGATTAATGAGGTGTATGTGTGTAGGTGTTGCTCTCAATTTGCTCTCTGTTGACCGACCCAAATCCTGATGATCCTTTAGTCCCCGAGATTGCTCATATGTACAAGACAGACAAGGTCAAGTATGAGACCACTGCCAGGAGCTGGACACAGAAGTACGCTATGGGTTAGCATTAGATAAGTGTGATGATGTGAAACTTTTAATCTGTGTGTACTTTATTAAGAAGAATGAAACTCAGCACTCTGTGCTTGTTGGAACCTCTGCAGCCGCTTTTGGTTTTATGCACAATCTATCCGTTATCAGTATTAAATGTTTATGCATGATTTGGTATTCAGTGCCACTGAATAAATCATTCTTACCTCCAATCTTTGGATGGTTTGGTCCAATACGATGCAATGCATTTCTTAATTATCATGTGCAAGAAATTCTCTGCAGGGCTCATGCGAAGTGGTGCCTTTATACAACAAGGTAAAGAGCTTCTTTCTCTTATGCTACATTCCTACAGTATTAATATATGCCCGTGAGACTAGCAGTTGAGTTGGATGATATTATCATTATACATCAAGTGGCAAGTTGCCATTTTTCCTCTCTAGGCGTTTACTAGCGTGTGTAAACCGAGTTTCCTCTGCACCTGAAGATGCTGTACTAGTGGGAGGCATACGACGTGCGCCCCATGGTGATATTCCATTGCTCCATATCTCTCTTAGGTTTTATTGAAACTCAGAAATAAACACTTTGATAGGCACTATATTAAATTAAGATACTATATGTTGGTGATCATTTAAGGTTTGGTCCACCCAACATATTAATAAAACATTATTATAGCTGCAACTTAACAACTATAGTCAACTGTGTCCATGGCTTCCACGACCAAGGCAGTTTCTCCTGGTACATGTGACACTGACACGTAGCTGTCTCAGTCACTGGCTTGTTGCTGCTTGGAAAGTTGGCCAAATTCTTGGGACTAAGGAGAGCCTGAGGATTTAATTCTGAGTATATTAATATTAATTAAATGAGGAGATTTTTTTGGTGTAATGCGTTCTTTTATAATTGAGGCATGGCAAATAGTTATGGGCGATAAGAAGGAAATTTGTCAAATGAAATGAAACTGTTTATAGATCTGAAACATGATCAACATTCTGGAGTTTCTACTGTCAGTCTAAGATATGTAATGCCTCTTAGCAACAACTATACCGAGAATTTAGTCGGTCTGAAATTTACAGGGTTTGGGTGTTGTGAAGCTACGTCCCGCGGTAGGAGTCTGAGTCCTGCCGAAGTATTGATTCAGTTAATGACAAATTCTATCGAAAAGACCTCTGGCTTGAGTGGCGGTTCCATGGTCGTGCCTTGTGGCACGGCAGCACCCGTACTATTGAAATGGTTCGTCAGTAGAGGCTTGCTTAGCACGCGTCTTCCTCAGGGCCGTTTAATGAAGTCCTTCCTGGTCTGCTATTGTTTGGAGTGAAAAACATTCAACCTTTGTTTTTTCGGATGGTATATTGGTAATTAAATGGACTTGGGCTAGGTAAGTTCCCCATACCATTTGGCATTTTTGAAGTAAGGTAATACACAATCCTTATTTGTTTCTTTGGTGTAGAGGGAGCTTTGATGCCCTCAAGAGTAAGATTCAAACGGAGTTTGATCTCAAGAGTTGAATACTATCTTTAAAACTTTAGCTAGTTAGTATTCACACGGCAAATGTTATGAGCTGATTTTTGACATAAGTTTGATTTTGGTTCATGCAGCCAACCCCACTTATGGGATTAAGGCTTGATTTATGGATTGATTGATAACAGTTTTGTAAATTTTTCTTACCCTATTACTTTAGGAATCGGCCTAACTTGTACATCCAATATTATTAATCTCATATTTTACACATGAAAAGTTAACAACACACGTTTTTTTTTATTGAATAACTGTGTGCTCAAAGACAGACTTATTAACTAGGGTGCTTTAAATTAAAGCATTGCATGTTTAGGTCGCTTTAGTATACTGTTTAATTTTTCTATTTTATTTTAATGGGATTAAAAAGGGAGAGAGAGCTAAAGATCTAGCTAAATGCAAAAAGTGCTTTTAGAAACATCTGAAAAAACACTTTAAATATAGACTCTTTTTTCCTTATGAATTAAATCAATTAATGTTAAAGTTGAACAAATTGAATCAAGCCCAATGTGATAAACCACTAGAGCAACTTTAAACAGGAATAGAAATACAAGAATTATGATGTAGGTCAATGGAATTTTTACATTGTCTTCACTTTGGAGTAACTTTACTTCCTTAGTGCCTTTCTAATTTAGCAATTTTTCACCGGTAGTTATAATATTAACACTATGTTCTTCCCATCATAATGTAATTATTGGGTTTTCTTTCTTTCTTTCTTTTTTTTTTTTTTTTTTGTTTTTTTTTTTTTTACAATCTTCAATAGGAAATATACTATGTTTAGGGATCTTCTTTAGTTACTTGATATGTGCTATGTATAGGTTTAACCTCGTTTGAAAAGTTGACCTAATTCAATTGGAGAAGAATATACTTCATGTAATACTAATGCACAATCACAAAAGGTTCTAAAAGGTTAGTTTTGGAATGTACTTCAAATCCAAATATTGGTATTGATTGTTATATAGACCTGATTTGCGAATAAACATTAACAAAGTAGGATGTAAACGTAACCTAAGATCTTGTTCCGAACTTGAATAAACAACAAATGCAAATGAATAATCATTGAATTCCACTAAAAACTAAAATTAAGATGGACTACAAACTTGTTTTTTTAAATTTGATGACTTGATTCAGACCCAAAGATATTTTTTCCACAAACAATGTGCAAAAATTTGCAAAGGTAAAACCTTTTTTTATTTTATTTATCTAGGTGCCTTTGATAAATGTCTCTATTTCATACGAATCATACACTTTTCAGTTTGCAGAAGAGATAATAAAAGAAACCATGCATTGAATTCCATGATGAATTAGAATATTAAAAATGCTTTGATTCTCGCAAATTTGGCACCGATTAATCATCTGTTACACCCAAAATCAACCTACTACTACAATATAATTACAGATAATGAAATAAAATGACAAATCATGTTGAAGAATTAGTAAAAGAAATTAGAGAATTAAGTAGAGAAATGTAGAGTGAAGTGTGGAGACTTATTATACGTGGCGTCATTTTTAGTTATCTTATCACCCTCGATTAAACTACAAAGTGTTAATTATAGAAAGTGCTAAAGTTGTGGAAATGCTATTTTAGTACCAATTGTTAAAATATACTACGTATTGGTATCAAAGAATCTATTTCACGTGGGGAGGTTTGTGTTTGTGGTTAGACCGTAAAAGGCGCACAAAAAAAAAATAAAGACACAATCTAATCTTTTGGTGAAGTCTATTTGCTTTACTAAATTTGGGTTTTACTTTAGTTGCTCTGTTTCACTGTAACATGTCTATCCTAGTATCCTAGAGAGGGGAGTTGAGTTGTGTAGGATAGTTATATTTTTTTTATTACCTGTTGAGATTTGGAGAATCTCGTAGAGTGTTTAATGTAATCTATGGAGTATTATAGAGTATGGAAAGTACTTGTAAAAGTATTTGTTCAAGGGTTATGGATTCTTCTATAATTTCATATGGGACGTACCTGATTAGAGTGTGTTTGACAATAACTTTTGGTGATCAAACCATTGTGTTTGGCAAATTGTAGCGGTTAAAGTTGAGCCTTGAAAATGTTGCCTGAAAACAGCTAGTTGTGTCAAACACATACATTAATAGAACTAATTTGAGAGTTGACTTAACGATCCTAATGGCTAAAGTTGGGCATATAGTAGGGTGGCCCGACTTGTGCCTACTCCAAGCTCGAGATAACTGTGAAATTGATACAACACATCAACACTCGTAGTAGGAGCGACTCATTGAATGATGAGATTACAGAGTATAAGTTAAATACATACATGAAAAGGCTTAGTTAGGTCTATAATTTGTGTCATTGGTTATGCCCTAAGACGTCGACTTTGTAACAAGTAACCCCTAGCAACTAGTATGATAACTAATGTCCACTGTGACCACTAAACTAAAAAAACATAACTAAACATAACTCTAATATTATACAATACCTACAATTAGAGGCGGATTTTCTCTATGGCTAACAGGGGGCCAAGCCCCCCAAAAGCCTAAATTATAATTGTTCTTCTTAATTTTGGGCCCCTTTAATTTGAGACAAAAGTATTAACTCATACTATATCACTCTTAATTTGACTCGGGGACAATTTGTTCAAGATCTAGCACTGTCTACAATAAAAACAATACAAATTACAAACTGCACTCATTATGAACATAACTCTAATCTTGGCTAATTAACCTAAAAATCAAAACCCAAAAGAAAAAAGGGGACATAATAGCAAGGCATTTAACTAAACATGCATTAAGTCATTAACGATATAATTCATTTTGTAATCAGTCTTATAAGCTCTTCTAATGTTGAAGCGGCGAACCTCAACAGCTAAATTAAATAGTAATACACCTGGAGAGTACTACTAGTCATGGGTTTCAATTATACAAGTATTAACTAATCCTAAATTAAGGGGAAAATAATTAAATATGTTTACAAAACCTAATTTGTTCAGAACTTAAGGCAATCAAGTTTAATCATCAGCTTAATTTACAGTGTTATTTCCAGTATCTTCAAATATCAAATTAGCTGCTTGATAAGTGATTAGCTCAGAGTGGCCTGAAAGTGCTCAATTTGTGCATGGCACGTTCAATATTTTAGTATAGACTTTATTATTGAAGACCGCCATTCATTCGTCAATTACTCATAAAGATTTTAGATTTATGGGATTATGACATATATACTCTCTAGGCATTTTTCTCTTCGATTCAATATCCGCGAACTTAACTTAATTTTGCTAAACTTATTACGAAGTATATTATTGCTAGAACTTAGTTAAGAACATAGTAATGTTGTATTTTTGATAAGTTTTTCTAACTATTTCTTACATGATCATTGTTTTGGTTACATATTGAAACAACTTCAAAGTATAAACAAGCACAAGTCATGGGGTGGTGACGGTTTTTTGCCCTGGAACTTGGGGTCTTGCATTAACCATTAATGATGGTGAAAAGACGAGAAAGGTGGTGCTTAATCAACAAAGGGATTCATTGCTCGTGAATGATATCAACTACAGTGTATTAATTTGAAATCGAATTATGTTTACATCATTACTCCTTATGCCTCTTTAAACACCATTAAAATGATCAATATATTCTTATCAACCACAATTATTATAGAAAAGTTTGAAAACAACCTTAAAGTTGGAGAATGTTATTGTAAGTTAAATTATCAATAAATTAAATCCAAACAATACACGTACTCACTAAAAATAAATCCACCACTAATAGACAATAAAGAGATATCGTTACTCCATCGTGTTGAGTCGAATTTCACTATCACCGACTTTTATCATAAATAGATAATTTAGCCGATGCATATATCAAGGAGTAATTTTCTCATCGAAGTGGTCATATGTTCTCTTCTTGTAATTTGTGGCTCAAAGAGGGGAGAAGACCTAGGAGTTGATGCTTCATTGACTTAGTCATGAATCATTTAAGCCAAGCCACTACTGTTAATTGATTTACTACATTGATGGTACAAGTACTAGCAAAGCTAGCAAGTGGGTAGAAATTTCGTGATTTGGAAAGTCATAAATAAATTCTCGTACTCCTAGTTTGTACGTTGATTAATAATTAGTTCAAGTTCCCGTCAAAATTAAAGTAATTAATTAGTTCAAATTAATCCTGTTGATGAGTAATTAATTAATTATTCTAACCAAAAAATATAATGTTACCAAGTTTTGTGTAGATTATAATGATAGTACTTTCTTGGCTGTTCCGTTATTAATGTTTCTATGCAATGTATTGTTAGTTTGGGACAGAGTCCAAGTAATCAGCCACCAAATTTTAGCTAATCCATATGTTCTAAAGCATTGGTTATTGGACTACTTAGTAAAATATCAAGTACTTTTATAAACCTAATCACACTTGACACTTAAGCACTGTTCTTTTGAGCTGCTCTACTCTGTTCTACTATGCTGAAATCTGCTCTGTTCTTCTCTGCTGAAATCTGCTCTACCTGCCCAGAACCTCAAAAGAACAAAGCCTTAGTACTTGAAGCTCTTGTTACTGGTCTCTCAAAGGTTACCATTTTCCTCTCTGATTTGGATATATATTGTCTTAGCCCTCTTAGGTGATATTATGTAGTTGTATAAGTTTTTCAAGTTTTTTAGTTGGTCTCACGAATGAGAGAGAGCAATTATGTAGCCCATCATCGTATTAGGCTAGTTCCTTTTGGTGCTGAACAGGTATGGCAAAACCATGCTGCTACTCTCATAGGGAGGTTTTCCCGTTATTCCGTACGTAATTGTGGACATTTTGTCGATGAAATAAGGAACTATATCTAGTTTTGTTTCTACAAAAAAAAATTATTGTGCTATAATTATACAAAAATAATTTATAAAATAGAAATTTTCAATATAAAATATGCTAATAAGCATTGAATGCATTTCCTAAAAATGTTCAAAATTAAGAATTTATAACAAAAACGCACGTAGATCAGTGTAATTGATGCTTATATTTTCTAAAAACATGCTTAGCTCAATGCATAAATACTAAAGTAGTAAAGAATTTGAGCAAATTAACATTAATTACACAGATCTACGCGTGTTTTTGTCATAATAAATTGCTAAATTTATACTTCCTTCGTCTCACAGTCCAAAGCCTATTTGAATTTTTTCACGGAAATTAAGAAAATTGTAAATTCCTTAAAACTAATGATTAGAAGTACATATGTGCAAGTGGGGTTAGAGAGAGAAAGAAAAAGTGGTTGGGAAATAATGGAAGAGTTAGAGAGATAAAGTGTTGAAAACTGATGTCAAAAGTACAAAAAGAAAAAGAAAAAATATAGCAACTCGTCAAAAAGATGGTAATAATGTCAAAAAGTGACCTTTAAATCGAAACAGGCATTTTTTTTTTTTTGGTGGTGAAAGAGAGGGGCAAAGCCCCAAGAAAATAAGCACACAAAAAAAAACTAAAGAAACAAATCAAAAAGCAAAATAACAAAAGCAAAAGAAAAAAAAAAACAGAACACTAAGCAAAGCAAACGAAGACTTCATACGCCCAGTAGCTTAGTCTTCATTCCCTGCCTTATTCGGAACCAAATGCGGCCAAACCACTTCTCCTAAATCCTCCAATAAAATAGCACGAAGATTCTTAAGGACCGCCTTTAAAAGAACCCATTTACAATCCAACGTCACTCCGTGATTAGCTAGCCAGTCCGCAGCCCGGTCCGCCTTTCTATAGCAATGACTAATTGTAATCTCCCAACTCCTTTATGAGATGAGAGCTTTGTATTTTTTAAGAATATGGATATAAGGTGAGTTAGAGGGGATATCCTCTACTAACGTTCGAACTACGACCTCCGAGTCAATAGAAATCTAAATTTTTATATGACCCCATCCCACTGCACGCTACTTGCAACCCCCCTTTGCACAGTTAAGAGTTCAGCTCTTGTACAGGTACACACACCACAATTCATCGCAAACATCTCGTAAATTTCACCTCCACTCCCTCTAATTAGACCACTAGCTCCAGTTGACCCTGGGTTACCCTTAGCCGCCCCATCAGTATTTAACTTAACCCAACCCACTCTAGGTTTTTTCCACCTCACCAACACTTCCTTTCGAGCCCTTTGCTTGCTACCATGAACTTCATCATCATACTCAATGGCTTTCTTGACTTCACCATGAACATGCATTGTATTTTAATTTATCCAAAAAGAAAAACAAGCTTTGTATTATGAGACGGAGAAAGTATTATTTTAGGAAGTGTATTTAATACATATATCGTTACCCTTAAAAAAAAAAAAAGGTTGTTTTCGGGGTTTTCTGTGTCCCTCGGGAGAGTTACAATTCCAAGACTGGATTCCGGACACCTGTACCTGCAAAACAATGGAGACTCCGGTTGGGTGGAGTTCCGCCTCTGACGATCAAGTTAGAACGTGTTCGGATGATGTAAAAAGTATGGAAAGTAAAGTATCTTCTCGGATTCCAGTATCAGGAGTATTCTCTCATTGGAGAATTAAATATCTGCAATTAATGACTGCTCTGTTTTCAATGAATGTTTGTGAATATCCTCTCCTGGTGGGAATATCTCCCTATTTATAATGTCTTGGAGTTTGTGCCGCTTTTCTAGGTTACGTAAACCTAGGAATTGTGGGCTATCTCGGGAATTGGGCCTTAAAGACCGTCTCTTTTCCAATCATTGGGGATGCCACGTGTCAGCAGAGGAGAGGTTCGTTTTGAACCTCTCTAAGGGTGACACGTGTCACTATCTTATTGGGCCACGTGGCCTTGGGTATTTTTACCCAAAACGGCGGTCATAATTAGGGGTGAGCAAAGATCCAGGGTACCCGGAACCGGTTAGGACCCGCCGGGTCCGGACCCAGAACTGGTCTCACTGGTTCCGGGACCGGGTCCAAAATTTCGGACCCGGTTGTAACCGGTTCCGGTTCCAAATCCTAAAATTTTGGACCCGGTACCCACTGGGTACCCGGTTATATATGATATAGTATGTGGATTGTTTGTGTTTTTAAGAAACTAAAGAGTTATGTACAACCTATTTTAATTTCTAAGCCCAATTGCTTATAAAACTCTCAACCCACTATCAAACAAAACCCTAAAACTTCTAGAATTTTCTCTCCGCTTTACTATACCGGTTACCTTAAAAAAACAAAAATATATTGAACGTAACTAATAAGTAAAATAATAAAAAAAAAATTAATATTTAATATAATTAAAATAGCTTAATGTATATAAAAATATAAATATTAAACGCTACAAGTAAAAATACACCAAAAAAAATATTATGATTTGTATTATATTTCAACACTTATATATATAAGTGGGTATCCAGAATCGGAACTGGTACCCGGTGGAACCAATTTCAATTCCTAAATTTTAGGACCCGATTGTACCGGTTCCAATTCCGGTTCCAAATTTTAGGACCCGGTTCCAACCAATTCCGGGTCCGGATCCTAAAATTTTGACCGGGTACCCGGTTTGCTCACCCCTAGTCATAATGGTGTCATATGCTCATATTTTCTTGAATTGAAAATATTAGGATTTTTGTTTGTGGTTATACACAAGAAGAAAAAAAAGAGAATACTTATGTGGGTATTTGTTGGAATCATCTCGATGAATACATCATTAATTTTCAATTGTTATAATTTATACCTATAGATAATTAAAAGTATTATTGATCAAAGATTTGTACCAGTATATGTATTTAGTATAAATGGATCACTTACTAAAAATGGAGGGAGTATTACGAAAACCTTAGAGTTATCCTTTTTGTTAAGTCAATACACTGAAACAACTAATATTTAACAAATGTATATCTGATTTTAAATATTTATTTGTATTATCTACTCCATACAAGGTATTTTTAAGTGAAAAATATTTAGTTGCAGTATAATTCATTCAATACTAAATTTTTAAAAAAGTCAAAACAAAATTTTGCACTCCTAATATTCCTTGATTTAAATAGTAGAGCAGAAAAACAAATAAATAAATAAATAAATAAAATAAATTAATAAAATAGTAGAGCAGTATTTCTTCTATTTTTTAGATGTATCTTTTTTTTTAAATAATAAATTTTAAACTAGATGCATCACTTTTTTTTAGTAAATAAATTTCTTTTATCTCTTTTATATCATTTGTGTCTTTATTTTTCCTTTTTTTTCTCTCTATCTATCTCGTCTATAGAAAATGCTTAAAAACCTCTGTTTTTTTCAAATGATACATTTAAAAAACGGAGAAAATATTAGAAACCGAAATACTACCTTCGTAGTTAATTAATTGTTCCATTTCTTCATGCACGAAGTTTTTGAAGAAATAATATAAAGTAATAAAATATGAAGGGAGTGGAGTTAGTAGAAGAATAAAGTATATGACAGTTAAGAGGGGAGAAAATCTAAAAATATTAAAGTATAATAAAGAAATTAGTAAAATATTATAAAAGATTAAAAAAAAATTATGCAAATAAGAAAATACAGTCGTAAAAGAAAAGTAAAACATGTAATAAAATATGGAGGGAGTAAAAAGTAAGGACAAGTGGGTATATAAAATGGGTTAAGGTCACGTGATATTGATCCTAAGCTCGTACCCCGGAGAAGCTCTGAAAATTTCACCACCCAAAAATAGTGAAATGAAAAATATTTAGGCTGTTATGTGAAAGTACTCAGCTTATAGTTGAAGCCATTGAATTACATAGTCTCATAGGACCCACGCATGCGACGTGCCAGTCTCTCCTTCCATCATCGGATGCGGCGCCTCGCAAAATATCTCGGAGCTTCACCGGAAAGAAAGACACTTTGCTCTCTCATTAATAAAAAAAGTAAGAGAGGCAAAGCAGCATAGAGAGCACACTAATCTCACCCAACCCCACTCCCCTCTTCTGTAACCCATTATCCTGTCACTACTACCACTTCAATTTATCAACTATGGAGTACTAACACACACACGTACCCATCACTATTTTACTCCCTCTGTTTTCGAAAGATGTACGAGTACTTGTTTAATCCTCATCAACGATTTTAAGGTTAAATCGTAAATTCTCATTAATGTGGTATATAAAAAGTACTGTGTATGTAAAAAAAAAAATATACAGAGTCGTATGTACAATTTTATTCAAATCGTTTCAATATGTAATATTGTCAATTGCAAAAGCACGTTGAAAAGTGTAAAAAAAAAACCAATAAATATAAAAAAAAAGTAAAAAAAAAATTATGCATCAATTTTACTTTACACTATTCACAAATACTATTTCAAATTCCTGACGATGTTGTATAAAGTACTCGTATTATGTATATACTTGTTTATCAATTCAAATTCCCAATGTATAATTTTATGATACTCGTATGATTTTACAGCACTCTATATTATTTATACTCGTTTATATTGATCAACATTTTGTGTTAAATAAAAACAAAAAAAAAAAAAAAAATTTAAGATCCTATAAAAAAGCACTACTATTCAGTAAAATGAACTTGTTCGTCAAATTTACAAGCGATACAACAGTATTCCGTTATTTTCTCTCTCCTACCCACATACCCTCCTCTTATCTCCTTTTTCTTCTTCATCCTCAACACTATACTTAACTGTATATCTCTTCATTTCATTTCAGTGACTCGTGCTATCAAAGTAGTTGGAAACCAAATATTCTTCTTCTCTTTTCCCTTTTTATTTTCTATCCTTTCTCAGTAAAAAGAAAAAAAAAACTCAGCTTTTTCTCTCTCCTCCCTCTAAAAAACACCTTTCTCATTTTTAGAGAGAGAAAACAGAGATTTTGTGCTCCGTGCTTATTGTTTACTTACCCAAAGATTTTCTACATTTGAATTGCTTAGCTTCACATAGAAGCGGTTGTTTACTTTCCAGTTTCCACTACTTTATATCATCTTCTTCTTATTTCTTTATTCCTCCATTTCTCAACGATTCTCTTCTTCTCTCCTCGCTTTTATCTCTATATCACGCCCGCTTTGCACGCCCTCTTCTTTCTATTAAATGTAAAAAGGAAAACCAACGCAATAAATCAATCTAAGTTCGTGAAAAAATAGAATATCATGGAGTCGTCTCCGAAGATACTCCAGCCTGTTAAGTTTACTGAGCATAAGAATCAAACAACTCTCCACAAAAAACCCCGAAATAAATCGTCTGAGAAATTTCATCATCATCACTCTGTTTTTCCTAAAATAGTAAGAATCTCTGTTACCGACGGAGATGCGACTGATTCTTCTAGTGACGAGGAGTACTCCGACGACTCTCGACGACGTCGCGTAAAGAGGTTTGTTAACGAGGTTAACATCGAGCCTTGTTCTTCTTCTTTTTCTTCAGATTTTTTAAGGGAGAGTGAGGAGGCTGCTGTTGCGGTGCGAACAAACGGTGTCGTTTCGAGGAGGCCGAAGAAGAGAGGGAAAAGTTCCTCTTCTGTGAAACACACTAATACTTTAAATGTGAATGTGAATGGAGGTAAGAAGTTCAGAGGAGTGAGACAGAGACCGTGGGGAAAATGGGCGGCGGAGATTCGAGATCCTCTCCGCCGTGTACGGTTGTGGTTAGGCACTTACGACACCGCCGAGGAAGCTGCTATGGTCTACGACAACGCTGCTATTCAGCTCCGTGGACCCCACGCGCTCACTAACTTCTCCACCCCTAATTCCGACAAGGAAACTCAGAAACAACCTCAACAAAAACAACAACAGCAAAAGAAGCTTTCACTCTCCACCACGTCATCCTCCATTGACGACGACGACGACGGGTCCCACCACCGCCCATCCGTTTATTCTCCGACTTCAGTTCTACGCTTTCAACCCGAACCCGTTAGCCCGAAGGAGGAGGAGGTAGTAGTGGTAGTCAAAGAGGAGGAACAACAAAATGTTGAGTTATTGGGGAACCCGTGTTCGTCACCTTACGTGTCGTGCGTTGATTCGTTGTTTCCAAGTGGGTTCTTTGATTTTGAGAATACGGTTCCGAGTGTACCCGACTTGTTTGAGCAAACGGCTTTGGGTTGCGACGGCGGACAGGTGTTCGGTGAGGATTGTAAGTATGGGATGTTTCTGGACTGTGCCGATGATCGTCACGATTATTTCGGGTTATCGGGTTGGTCTACTAATGATTATTTTCCAGATATTGGAGATATATTTGGGTCCGACCCACTTGTTGCTCTTTAAGTTTTTTTTTTCGCCTTAATTAGTTTTTTTGCCTAATAATTTGGCAAAAAGAAGGTTTTGTAAACAGTAATGAGTGAGGAAAAAAAAAACGGATTTTTCACCAAATACCACTGAGTTCTTTCGTAATTCACAATATACCACACAAAATTTTCTAATACACCAAATATCACTGAGTTTTAGGGAAATGTCACAACATACCATTAATGACTAACGGACGTTAACACTGTTAGTCATTAAGGCTAATAATTCCACGTGGCAGCTTGTGATTGGTTCCTTTCTAAATTATTTAATTAATTATAAAAAAAAACCAAAAAAATAACAAAAATTAACAAAAAAAAAACAAAAACAAAAAATAATTAGAAAAAAAAAAAAAAAACCTGCTGCCACCACCAAATACCAATCTCTCAACTTTCTTCCATCTCCATTTCTTGATTGTCCATTGCAGAATATCAAGCTCCAATTCCCAGAAAACCATCAAACTACAATGGGGCTATTTTCAATGGCATTCACCGGCGGCAGTTTCATCCTTCTCGGAGCTTGGGAATCTCTCTCCTCTTCCTCCCAACCATTGCAACAACCACCGTCGATTCTCCACAATTACCCTTAACTCCGCCGCATCTCTCTCTCTCCTCTTCATCATCAACTCTCTTCTCTACTTTCTCATCTCCATTTGAAGGATTCTGATGGAATTGAGAATCGTTATTATGATTTAATGCTTGTTCCGATTGCAATTTGTGTGTTTTCTACTATGATTGAATTGGTTTCCCCAAATTCTGGAATCCCTAAATTAGGTCATGGGTTAGGGTTAATCTTGAAGGGGACTTGGTTTGTGCAAATGGGGTTTTCGTTTTTTTCGGATTTGATTGCGAATTGGTTTCCCCAAAATCTGGAATCCCTAAATGGGGTTTTCGTTTTTTTCGAACTAGGTTTGTGCAAATGGAGTGTATTCGTGTTTTGAAAGAAGGTTTGTTGCTGAGGGTAATTACTCGAGTTACCGGCTTTAATGGATTCTTCCGCCATGGATTTAGACGACGAACTTGAAGATCATCACCAGCAGCAACAAGACGACATCTCCATTCATCAAATTCATCTTACGCAAGCTCCATGGGTGGGGTTTCAGTCGGGTTTTGGGTTTAAATGGGTGGGTGGGTCGCGACGGGAAAGAGGAGGGGAAGGGAATGGTCGCCGGCCGGCCGGGCAATGAACCAGGCGGCCAGCCGGGGGTAGAGGTCGGGGCTAGGCTGGTGGCAACAGTGGTTGAGTTGGAGGTGTTATTTTTTTTTTAATTTTTTTTTAAGTTAGTTAATTAAATAAATAACATTAATAATCACCAATTACAAGCTGCCACGTGGCATAATTAACGTTAATGATTAACACCGTTAACGGAAATGGTATGTTGTGACATTTACCTAAAACTCAGTGGTATTTGGTGTATTAGAAAATTTTGTGTGGTATATGGTGAATTACGAAAGAACTCAGTGGTATTCGGTGAAAAATCCGAAAAAAAAAAACACTTAAAGGATGAGTGAAAATATGAGTTCGAGTTAGCTATTTTAGTATAATTTTTTTATTTATATTTGTTGGTTTAAATTCGTTCATAGTATGTGTTTAGTATTGTACGTAGTCTACTACTCGTAATTAACAACAAGTGTATTTATCGTAATAATGTAGCTCCGTCATATTAATCTGGACTTGATATATTTTAATGCTAGTTCTCTTCTATTTAGTATTTAGAAGGTTTCAATTCTAATTGAATTACTAATTCATTTGCCTAACACGATTTCGATATACTTTGTACATCATAGTACAAAAATTTTGAATTAGTTTTAACCGTCTAATGAAAAAAATGAAAAAAAAAAAAAAAAAAGGGAGACTCAAAGAATGTTTAAAAGTTGGAAACAATGCAATATAATTACAATTATGTCATTGTCTTATGAGTCGTTCATCACCTAAAGATAGTTTAGTGATAGATTGCGTGCACATAAAGAAGTACCATAACAAAGTTGATAGTGATAATTATTGATACATATAAATGCATTTGGGAAAAAAAAAATTGTGGAAAATATTATTGACTTATCAAGAATTGTCAAGTCGTCAACTCATTAAAAGATATTCTTAGTACATTGCTAATGGAAGATGTGGTGAAAATTCTCCTAATAAGATTGATGTTTATGTCTTGGTCTTGAGGTGGAAAGGCCACTTAATATAAGTAAAGCCGCCATAATAATTAGACAAAACAACAATAATTAAAAATCATTCCATACAAATCCATGTCTTATTCCATTCCCTACACTTGGAAAACATGGTTTATAAAAGGTATATTTCATTTGATTGCATTAGGGGACCCGAACTTTCAATAAGTTTCATATTTAAAAGTCAGAATAAAGTTAAATGAAAATCTTTAACTTAAGAATAAGTATCATGCAAGAGAGGATCATATTAAGGATATATAAATACAATTTGAAAAAAAATCTTTAATTATTTCGAAAAAAAAAATCCTTAATTTTAGAAAGTGTTTCACTATAACAAAAAATAGTTATGTATACATTTATCCACGGTATAAAAGTATCTCGTATAATTTTTTGTCGAAGTCCAAGTATCATACATTCATACTTGTATTTTTTTATTTTTTTTGTTGGCCTTTAGAGTGCATAGTTGAGGTTGCACCCTCTAGCAAAAGTCTCAACTTTGCCTTTTATGCTATAGAGCACAAAAGCACTTTATATTTCATCTCTTTGCTTTTTCAATGGAACCAATACAGGCCATCAATCATCAAGTAAAATTTCTATCTTATAAGAATAAATTCCTTTGCTAAATTTAGGTCATCTGCAAAAAAGAACTATTTCACCTCAAATTCTTAATCCCTTGAATTATAAACGTGGGTTTAATACACTGCAAACTAAGGAATTAACAGAATTAATAATATGTTGCCACTTAATGTTTGCATGAAATTGATTCTGATAAGTGATGCTCACAAGTTGCTAATTAGATTTAGCCCCACTGCATCTTCCTTTTTCTTTTTTTAGTTTATTATTAATTCCTTTTTTGGTGATTGATGGGACCGCCCCTTTAAGCAAATCCCTTCCTCCGGTTTTTTACTCCGTAATTACAACATTGAGATTTTCACAATTGTTATTGCAATTAAAAAAGTTGGTAGTCCTTTCATCTAATAATAATCGAGTGGATAACAAATTTGGATAACATCATTGAAATACATGCGAACTTGCAAAGTGATGGATATTTTTACAATCTTAAATTGATTATGTATAAACTCATTTTCCTTAAATGGACTGTCCACTCTTTATTTGTAAGGATTCAGAAAGGATGATTATAACTAACATATAAAATGATTTGAAGTCTTAAATACAATTATCACCCCAAAACTCTACTTACTAAACTAATTAAAATACGCGATGTTCATGATTTCGACAAATAAATTAACATAGATTGACATGATTAAGGGCAAGGGCGCATGTTAGGATGTTAGCATGATTACTAAATGAGGGTGTAGTTTCTCTTGGAGCTAACTACTAAATCTGGGAGGTGAGAAAAAGCATTCAAATAGAGAGGAAAAAGCCTGGAGATTGGAGGCCAAGAAAATGCTTTAATGCTTTAGCATTACTCAAGACAATGTAGTACAGAAAACTGTTAGAAAGAAGAGCAGAAAATTTTACTAAAATAAAATAAATATTATTAATTATTATTTTTATAGTGGTCAGGTGAGATACTCAGGTATGCGGGGCTGTTTTTATCAGGCTACAAAGAGGTCCCATCTTATGGGCCCACTTAACTCAGTGCTTCCCCCAACTTGTGATTTGCCAAATTTGTTTAGTGAGATTTTATTTGGCCCAAACTTCCTTTTTAGTTACTGGGAATTGGGGCATGGCCTCTTTCTTCTTCTTCTTCTGGTTTTTTTACACCATTTTTCTTACAATATAAATGAGTAGGATATCCTTTTTGAAAAACTGAATTCCTACATTTTTGGTACTACAATTTCCTTTAACTTTTATTTTTTATTCTTTATGTAAACCAATTGGACCTTCATACTTTGTACTTGTATTAGCTGATACACGGATATATCTAATCTGCATAAACGGATAATCTTTACAATAAGTGTAAAATCTATAAGATGAAGATAGTACAATTGAAACTTAACTTATCCTTAAAATAGCATCATGAAGTGAGAATTTTCTATAGGGTTAAAATATTTCATACTTGTATTATATACCTTTTACCAAGTGACAAGTAACGAGTTATCTTGAAAATTATTAAATATTCAATCCGGTTTTATAATGACTCGCACCAAGTGAAACTAAAGCATTTATAAAACCATTTGAAATTCATCTTCACATCGCTAGTCATCATTCCTTTTTTTCTTCAATGTCAAACAACACACTCATGAAACACCAATAAACGTGCAAATAGGAGATTGAATAGTTAAAAGTAGATTAGTTAGTTTTTAAAGTTATCAAAGCTCATTAAAGTCCGCCAAGCTTTGTTAGAGATCTTTCGCAAGGAAAAGAAAAGGAGATACTCTTACACAAAAGCGATCATTGAATAAACTAATTTTTCAGTCAAAATCCGAAAAACATAAGTTACTTAGTCAAATCATAGTATCATACCCAACAAAATCAAATAATTAAACAAAATCCAATGTGGCCATCACAAAGATAATCTAGTTGTTTCGAAAATCCCACAAAATCCTATCCTATAGGATGACAACAATTGAAGTATCTTCTTAAAAAGGAAAGGAAAGGAAAGGAAAGGAAAGGAAAGATATTTTACAAAAGCATATTGCATACAATTTTATTGAAAAGTCGCTATCAATTTTAGCTGTTTAAGGGAAGCAAGTCACGGATATATATGTACACATTTTGATATGAAATGGTCACACTAGAATCTGGTTCACTTATCCCAAGTTTTGTTAAAGATTATATGATATACGTAGCATATAAAACCACCACAAAATTGAGCAAATTTTAAACAAGTTGGGAGAATTTACATGTTAAAAAACCACCAAAAATCATCAAATTGGGTGCACAAAATACCAAAGAATTTATCTGATAATTCTTAATAACACAATAGCATTGGTACCACATTAATTTTATTTTGACATGTATATGTATTGTAACTTGTATGACTGCAAAAGTGCAAGGCAATCAGCCTTCTCCGCTGACTAACTATGTCCTTTCCTATGTTTTTATTTTTCTATGATTTTGATTTGATTAACCCCTCTTTTGTCTTTTGAATCTCTCAGTGAGTTCAAGGTTTAGGTTTGTCAAAATGAACCATACAATCAATTATCAAATGATTCATGATTAATAGACTACATATAATTTGCCTATTTAATTTTTTTAAGGAAGGGAATGAGATAATAATTAAGCTCGATTGTGAGTGTATTCAATGCTAATCCTAATGCTAATCTCATGTACTATCAGTTCTAATCACAACCTTGAACTAAAGTATCTAACATTTCAAAAACAGACCAAGTCCAAACCCATATCCGCCCAAAAGGTAAATATAGCACAAGCCGTCAATGACATTGTTAATTATACTAAACAATATGCCTTAAAAACTATGGAGTAGTCATTTTCTAAATTTTTTCAAAGGTAACTACTTGAAAAAAAAAGGTAAGAGGGTAATTATCAACAAGGCCACTTGTCTAAGAAGTATTGTACAAATAGTTATGCTTCCGTTCATTCAAAAGGGTGAGTTAGTATTAGTAAGGACCATTCAATAGCAAAGCAAGAGTTTGTGCATGAGCTGGATTTGGCATCAACTAAAAACTAAAGCACTCTATGTTGTAGTCATGCATATTTGCAAATGTGTGTATCCCTATCTACCAGCGAGAGGCCATTTTGTTAGGGGTGGTGGGAACCATCTCTCAAGCTTGGTTGAGGTTGTATTTGAAGTCCTTTTCTATAAGATCCTTATATTGTGATTCTGATAAGGGCACCCTATGACCCATAAAGAACCCATATCATGTTAAACTAAGTTAATCTTAATAACATAGTTAACCTTAATATTGGACTCTAAGAAGGGAGGATTAAGTAGATGTGAAATTAATGAAAATAATTCTATATACAATTCAACAACCTTTTCCATTAAATTAAAATAACATCTTTTTTCTTTATCATACAGTACAATATAACTTTTTTTGTCTCTTATATAAAAGCACATACCTTATACTTGAGTAAAATCTTTATAGTACAATTCATAAATCAAAAGAACATTTCAATAATTACTAAACATAAGAACATTTCACCCTTGTTACTAATAAGAGTACTATAACCCTAATCAAGTCTAACTACATAACAATATTCTCGAATAATATTTTTCATCTAATTAAATTAGCTGCTTAATTGATTAAGTAACCATACTTTATAATTAAGTAACCATACTTTATACTAAGTAAAACCTTTATACTTGTACAATTTATAAATCAGACAAACACGTATATATATAATAAGTTATTGTAAACCTGTCTTATACTCGAGTACACCTAATAAAAAGAGATAGAAGAGGAAGACAATAGAAAAGAGAAGCAGGACCACTAGTAATGTGTGATGACTCTAAAGAGGCCCCCCTGCAGAACACATGCAGCAGCAAGGGCCTGCAAAATGGTTCTGCAGCAGCAACACCACCCCCTTCGTATGAGTCTGGAGTACGTACAGCCCACAATATAGAGCTGCACCCAAGCCACCACCTGTTTGCTTCTTGACAAACTTCTCACGTCATTTTCTCCCTTGATATCCTAAATTTTTATAAGCCTTTTTAATTAATTTCAAATTCCAAAATTATTTAAGAGTTAGTTATATTCAAAGGGTAGGTAGTAGTCAAATATTTTTCTAATTTTGTTAGAGTACATGCAAGTCTAACGTATCTATTTCATGACTTCATTCAAGCCAACTAAGTGCAAGCTTGTCTAGTATTGTTTGGAAAAATAAATTTGATTAGAGCATATAAAATTGTACTTGTAGTAGAACTACTCTTGAAGTAGGTGTGTTGAAATCATTTGTGCAATCTTTGTGAAATCATTTGTGCAATCTTTGTACTGTACAATAGAATGTACTATGTAGATATTACTTTGTATTAGACACATGCTGACATGCATGTAGTAATTATAACTATCATTTGTAGTTATGTATCTTGATTACAGATTATGATTAATATTGTAAAGATAAAATTCTAAGAAGTATGATTGGTTTAAAGTTTTTTACACCTCAAATTACTTCGTAATGACACTTGTCAATTATGAAAAATAATATATATAACCAAAATTTGGAAACATGTTTCAAAATAATCCAATTCATCCAAACTACAATAATTCAAATAACCCTGCCCAAAGTAATATTTTAACGATTCATGTTCTCAATAACTCTAGATGGTGGGAGCACTGTTACCTTCTCTTTAAAGCATTTAATTCAAGAAAGTCTATTAGTTAATAACCGTTCTTGACCTATAAAACAATAACAATTTCTCGTTCGTAGTTTTACATGGAGTTACAATATAGACCTCTTGTCGTTATAATATTGTAACAATAATTCTTGTTGACACTTTTATTGTACTAACATAAGAATTTAAAGTATCAATAAGAATTATATTTGTTTTTGTCCACAATTATTGATTTAGAAGCCCTCGTTTAATTCACCTCTTGTATCAATGATTTCTCAATCGACGAGATGCTTTAGGTCCATTTTAAGCTTTGTCCTTGCTTAGGAATAGAGCACGTGGCAAACGGGGATTGAAGAGTACTTGGTGGGTTGAAAAGGAAAGGCATATTAGAAAACTGCAAGCAGCCTAATGGACATAATGGTTCATTGGGTATGTAAATACTTCATATAAGGTGTAAATTGTACCAATTCATTTTCGGTAATTATTGATTCAATGCATATTCAATTTTATTCTGTGAGTAGTCTAAAAATTCAGATGAGACAATCAAAAACAATGGAGAAAGTACTAATAATTCAATAAGGAAAATTGCCGTAATTATTCCCAATTTTGCCTCATCCGCCAATATTAATTCCAACTTTGAATTAATTTTTATTAATTCGAACTTTATAATTCTTCTGCTCATAACACATGCCCAGGTGACTGGTGACTATTGAATAGGTAATTTTTTTTTAAATATTTCACATACACATGTCAGCATGTGATTGAACAAAAAAAATTAAAAAAAAAAAACCAAAACTACCTTCACCCCCACCGCACAGCCACCTCCCCCTAATTGCGGCAATGATGTCCCTTCCCCCCTCTCACTGATTACGGCAACCATGTCCTTTCTCCGGCTGTCGCGATCCGCGCCGCTTCCATTTCTTCCTCCCCCACCGCCGCCGGAGGAAATCCCGCAAAATCCCCAAAATCCCAACCCCCAAATCCCAAACACTAACCCTAACATTATAGGCAGCGGCAATTCCTCGAGGCTTCACCGTCACCGCCAGCAATTCCCCAAAATCCAGCAAGCGTCGTCCTCGAGGCTTCGCCGTCACCAGCGACGATGGTAAAGGGAGGAGAAAGATAAAAGGAAAAGGAGGACGATCTGGGCGGCGACGATGGTTAAGGGAAAAAGGGAGGGTGGTCGGGCAGCGCTGGCACCGGGGGAGGGGAAGGGGGTCTGGGCGACAGCCGGCGCTCGGGGAGAAGGGGGTTGGGATGGCCGTGGGTGGCAGCGGGCAGGCCATGGCCATGGGTGGTTTTTTTTTTTTTTTTTAGTTTTTTAAAAAAATCCTACGGTGACACGTGTCTTTTAACCAGTAATATTAAGTTAGATGACTGGTTGGGAGTGATATGAACGGACGAGGTATAAAGTTTGGATTAATAAAAAATAATCCAAAGTTAAGATTATTTTAGACGGATGAGGCAAAATTGAGGTGAATCATGACATTTTTTTCTAATTCAATACATGAAACCTCTTATTATATTTCTTTGGCATGCTTTCGATTTGCAATTCTAATAAAGCCAGATAAACATAACCTTCAACAATGAGAGTTAGGACGGGGCTCACAAATGTGCAATCAACAATAAAATTATGCGGATTTAATACACAAGAAATAATAAAGAAGAATGATAAAGACTACACAAAGAATTTTACTTGGAAAACCATCTTTTTGCAAGAGAGAAGTACAAATCACGAACTTTGCCCAAGGACTTTGATCGATGTATGAGATGATGATACAAGTTCTCAAGATCTCTCAATCTAAGCCTAATTTAAAAACACAAATATTCTCTAATCTCTCTTATATGAGAATTACACTGAGCATTATTTTCTTAACGAACTTAATTTAATAGGCTACATATATTAGGGTTAATAATCTCCTAACCCAAATAGACTAGTCGTGTGTTTTTGAAGATATAGCTACACGACTGTGTATAGCGCACTACACGGTCGTATAGTGTAGTCGTCACTTGTGACTTGTTCACAAATCCCACGATCGTTCCTTTTTCCAAACACACCCTCAATTACTAATTAGTCTACTAGTGTTTATCAAACATGCAACTAACTTCATGAACATATATGTAACTATTTGAAATTACCGATGATTTCATATTGATTTCCACTAGAGCTGATCAAAGTCAGCCCGACCCGATTTAGGGCAGATTTTTTCGCCCGGAATCGGAGTCAAACCCGCCTGATTTTTTTTGGGCGGGCTTGGAAAAGCGTTTTTATGTTATTTTAGTTGGTTTTTTTTTTCCACCCCAAAAAAGCCCTAAAAGCCCGCACGGTCCGACCATTCAATTTGAGCATATAATATCCGGCCCGAATCCAGCCCGAATCCAGCCCACCCTGGCCAACGATCACCTCTAGTTTCCACTAAATAATGGTTGTTTGTTTAGAGAAGGCTAACAATGAACCAAAAAGGATTGAAGGAAATGAACTGTAGTCCACTTAAATGAAATCACCAATTTACCCTTCATCTCACAATTTATCAGTAAACTAGTTCTCCATTTAACCCGAATCTTTGAATATTAAATGAAGTGAAGTCTGCTTAAATGAAATCACCTTTTTATGAAGACCTAGTAGCCCTTTTATCTCAAACAAAAAACAAAAACCTAGTAGCCCTTTTCGTTCCGTATGCCACTAGAATTGAGTACACTCCGTAGGTACACAAAACAATCAAAAGACATAACATAAGAGTAGAGGTGTCAAATCCGAACCAATCCGAAAAAAATCATCCGTTTTGAATTGTAACCGATTTGATTTGATCCGAGAAATTCGGATCCAAATCCGATCTGTAACCAACCCGAACTTAATCCGAATCCGAATTTAATCCGATCTGAACTTGACCCGACACCGATTTGACCCGACTTGAACTCAACCCGAACAGGATATGACCCGGCTTGAACTCAAACCGAACCAATTTGACCCGACTTAAACTCAACCCGATCCGAAAATGAACCGATAAATAACCGATTTCATCCGAACTGTTATTAACCCAACCCGATTTTAAACCGCTCCGATTTTAACCCAATTATAATTTTAAACCTAACCTTTTATTGACTTTTTTTTTTCAAGTTCTTATACTACTATATATTTACAAATTTACTAATTATTGATAAGTTAGAAAGTCTAAAACTCTAACAACTATCTTATACAAATCGAATTAGTAATAAAACAAACTAATAGTACTCATAGCATCATGAGATTAAACCATTGAAGAGTAGTACCTTAAAAAGAGGACATTCTTTTTTTTGTATATCACCATATGTGACTATCATTTATCAATCTATCAGTTTTTTATCACTAGTTTATTACTATTTGTCTCACTTATGTACGTAGGTATGATAAGTCATCGATAATTATTCAATTTGAATTTGGCTCCAAGATAAATATTACACAAGAATTGATTGATTGAGAAAACTAATTATTCGCATTTCGTAATAATTAACCCGCAATATGAGACATGACACATGAATGACTTGATATCGACCCAATTGTAAGGTAAAAGTTCAATAATTACTCTAGCATAAAAATGACTTTATTTATTTGGATATTGAATTTGGTCAACTCGACCAAAATCTAGACAAACACGGAAAGAATTTGAATCGGAATTGACCAAATACTGAATCAACCTTATCTTAATAAAACCAAACTTGACCGAACTGAAATCATCAATCAACCCGACCCAAATTCATCTGACCTGAAATTAACCCGGTCAAATCCGTTTTAAACCCGATTCGAATGGATCCGAACCGAACATGAACCGCTTTGGAGTTAATCCAACCCATATCCGACCTGAACTCGATAGATCATGACCCGAATTTGACTTGACCTGAATTTGACCCGACTTGACCCTATTCGAGTTAAAAGAATAATTTTGACCCGAACATGTCCTGTCCGAATAGATCCGACCCAAATACACCCAAACCAAACTCCATCCAATTATCGAAATTGACACCTCTACAAAAAGAGTGCAAGTGCAGGGTGTAAATGGGAGCAAGCAAGGTCCCATAAATAAAGGGGTCATTTTCAGTTTACCTACCGACAACAATATTACAAGGTTAATATTGAGGGACTTTATGAGATTTTTCTATCTATCCTTTTTACTATTATTATTTCTGCTTCAATTAAATTGTGTCCCCATTATTATTCTTATGATTTGATATCATATATAATCTCATGCATCTTGCCTGGCATATTTACGTACTCACATACATTTTGTGATTGTTCTTCATATCCTGCCCTCTAAAAGTACTACCCCAATTCAATTGATTACCTTAGCTTCCTACCCGAATAATATCTCTTTCATTACTCTTGTAGGCCTAGCTATTTTAGTGACATGAAATCAATCATAATGTTACATTTATTTAATTGGACATGTTGTTTGTTACTTGTCACTTGTAACGTATTAATTAAGTCAAGTGACGAGGTTAAATACGATTTCAGGTTATTTCAGACATCATAAGGAAAATAATTCAAACCAGACTAAAACAAAATAAATCAAAACTAGCTATAAATATATGATGACACACCATTAGAAGTCAGAGAAATTAAGACAATGTAACAACTTGTTATTGACGAAGAGTGAATATATAAATGATAATAGTCACTGATCACTGGTGAATATAAGGCGGCAAAAAAGCCATGATCATGTTTCCCTCTCTATGGGGTGAACTATACACGAACTCGTTATTAAAGGTGCAAATATCCCTTTTTTCCACCCTTGAATTCCTACCTATAATTATAGGTGCAATTTACCACTTTCGGGAGGAAATTTATGATTAAAAAAAAATAAATTCTCAGATGAAGCAAAATAATTAAAAGCACGTTGTATTTCTCAGATTATCTGCAGGTGGAAATGTGACAGAAACCATTAAACATACACTCAATTTGGAATTTGATTTTGAGTTATGTTGGAAATTGTTAATATCAGAAAACCAACATTTTTTGTTGGATTTTAATTTTGCAGTTGTAATAATAATTATAATAAGTATGGAATAGTCCGTAATAATTGATATGAAAACCTGATATGCAAGCAGCAAGCATAAGAAGTTAAGAACCATGCCCGGACCATGCCTCTTTGGTCCACTACTGTACACCTTTCTATCAATTTTAACCATTTTTCTGCACAAATCTCTTATCTATATGTAATAAAATTGATTTGTTTTAAATTAATTGATAGTCTTATATGTCATGAGTTTGGCTTGTCCACAATGTCTCAAGTGATCCCCCAGTGGGATCACACAAGATTCTTTACGACTTGACATGCTTTACATTAGCTACTACTCCCTTCATCTTTAAATAATTAACACGTCTGACTGTTTTTCTACTAAGATATATTTCACTACTCATATACTAAGGTATAGAGAATGTCTTAGTATATATACTAGATAGTGTAACTGGTAAAATATTACGAGATGATATTCAAGAAAATAGGGTGGAAGCCTCTCATCATACTCTAAATTGAGGACTTTTGTGGCTCTCCGACGTCCATAAATCTTGCATAAGGTATAGAAAACAAGTCTACTTCATAACATTGTTGTTTGTTAACTTTATTTTCACTTAACTAGTAAAAATTATAAGGAAAATTCTACATAGTTCCCTCAAGTATTTACTTTTTCACGCCGTGCCCCCTCATTTTAAAAATTCTACTCTGTAACCTCAAGGTCCATTTATTGACTACGCTGTAACTTGCCGTTAACCCTCCGTTACATGAAATGGTGTTACAACATGAAATGAGTCTGTAAATACTTGGCTTTGTGGCATTAGGGATCTTGGGAACTTTAGCAATAACGGTATATAAAACCTCCCTAAGCAAACTGCCAGAGTTTAAGAAGGAAAGGATAGCATCCAATACAGCTTCTCCTACTCCTGCTTGAATCAACATATTGGGGTGAAGCAACTAGCAACTATAGACCTAATTCAAAATGGAAACTTTAATTCCCTTCCTTCTCTTCTATCACCAGCACCCTTTGAAAGTGAAAGTAGCCTTTCAATCCTATCCTTCCTCTAGCAAAATCTCACCTGTGGGTTTGACTCTCTAATTCACTAGAGGAGCAACAGCAGAGACACTTGTTCGACAACCCCGTTTCTCTACGTTGCTGACCAATCGAAGGTGGTTCTATCATCCATATAGGAATGAAAAGATTGGACTGCTTTCTCCCACTCATCCCTGGCCTAAAGCCCTAAAGGAAAGAAGCTCCTACCTATTCATCCGTACACTGGCGGGAAGTATACATTTATTCTCTTATTCCCCTTCTCTGTTGACTAGATGAAGCTCAGAAGGAAGGAATTCACTAAGAGAGTGGGCAAGAGCTAAAGAAGAAGTCCCTGTCCTCTTAACTCTAGGGAGCATATGTCCCCGCCTAGGAAGACTTCTTCTACCGTTCTTCCCCGGAAAATGAGGAGAGGAAAATCATGAGAATCAGTTGCCCTTTTGCTAAATAATGAAAGGGACACACGGTCCGTACATTGGCCGCCCTTGAAAGAAAGACTCTGACCCCTCTTGTTAGCTTCTTAAGAGGCAAAGACTTCGACTCCTAGGCTTGAACGATATTGGCCCATTTTATAGAATAATCTCACGAGAACCCCGCCCGCCTCATGGCTGATTTCTCATTTGAGGCTTTCTACTCGCCTTTCTCTTTAAGGAGATCGGTCTTCTAGAGCTTCAAGATGTACCGATAAGACCCTAGGCTTAACCCACACCCGGGAATGCTGGCCTCGTTCTTTCATTCAAAAAATTGTGAGCCAATAGATCATCTTTCCTTATGCTTAATAAGCGACTACATAACTAAGCTGATATCCCCAAATTCATTCATTACAATAAGAAATCTATTTTCTTTGACAAACTACGTACCAAACAAAGGTGGCGAAGTGGCCAGGGAAGAGCAGCCTTCCCGACACAGGCAACAGAATGCGCGCTTGGACGAAGAATCCCTATTCTATTTATGAATGGAAAATAGAAGGAAGAATTCCACTTAGAAATGTCATGTGTTAAGCATGAGGAATATCCACCTATCCCAGGGATTTGAGCCTACCGCCTAAAGCCTTTAAATCTTCCCCTCTCTGTCACTAGTCTAGTCCTTCTATTCTTTCTCAATAATTCCACTCCTTAGAGAAGGGGAATAAAATAAGTGCTTCCGTTTAGCTCTTCCTTCCTGGACGGTAGGAACTTCTGCCTTTATTTAATAGGTATCATATTATTTAGATTGACTTACATTTGCCTACGACTCTCAAGCAACGAAAGGAGCTTAGGCATGCGAGTGAGTGGTAGAAGCAGGAACAACTGGTTCAGCTAACGAACTTTGACCCTTTTGATTGTACCAACTAGGCAAGCTTTAGCTTGTTTGGTTTGTGCGGCACAGGAAAGAAGAAGGAAGAGAACAAGACATAGGCTTAAGAAGACCGCGTGAAGGAAATTCTTTAACCAACGATAGGCCGTAAGGAAGAGGATTGGAGGACTTGAAGGTAAAGGCAGCAAGGTTTAGCGAAGCCATCAACCTTCGCGACTTATTTAGATTTAGGGGCTGGATTGAGCCATTTAATAGCTTCATTTTGAACTATATCCGATTGTTCGTATCCCCCTTCAACCGGCTTCAAAACTAGCTATTCAGCTGACGATTTTAGCCTTTATATATCACCCCGAATGGAGTACTCAAGTTGAACCAGGCGGAAATCTCCTTTGGAAGGGTCTGTTTGAGAACTTCACAACTTCACTCTAGGGAGATTCCAACCTCGAACATCGGGTTTCTTCTCTTTATTCAATAGAACAGTGGCCAATCTAGCGAAATCACCAATACGTCTTCGACCTACCCCTTAAGAGAAGATCTATATATCAAAGATTTGAAAATCCCTCTACAACGGGAAAGCAGGGAAAGCCTCTACGCCTTAAAACCAGTATAGACTAAACAAATCAAGCGGGGACTTCAAGATTGGAAAAATCCACTTTCTGAAACATGAACATTTATACTGTAACATTTGGAGAACTATGATATTCCAATTCCTACACCCCTAAAACCTGTATCGTTTAACTAGAAAAGTAGCTACTTTGAAAGAGTTTCCCCACCTCATGATTCATCATATGAGGCAAAAAAGTCCATTTTGAAATAAGGTAATTGCAAGCGGGAAATGCCAGAGTAGGGGTAAAAAGAAAGGAACAACCAGATGCGCTGCCTGCTCCTGATAAGCAGATAAAGATGGTACGATGGGAACTACCTAGGCCGGTTCAAAGCCGATTGAAGCCCAAGATGAATCTCCCTTTGCCCTTTAGGCCTTGAGAAGAATAGCTTCCTTAGCCTTTTTATAGCTAAGCTATCTTTCTTCTTTCCCAGAGTCTTTTTAAAGGGATACGCAGGAGTCCAAATGTTTGAATTGCCTACGAGCCTGTTCTATCTAGGAGGGGAAGAAATTCCTTCTTAGTCAGAGTTGGGAATGTGCCATCTATCTGGCTATGAAAGAAAGAAGTCCTATGTGCAAGAAGAGAGACCATAACTCTTTGCCTTTCACTATTAGAGGGAACGTAGCGAGCGGCAGTTCTTCCTGATGTCTTTTAACCTCCGAGGGTTTATTGTACTTCCTGGCAAAGGTCGATCTACGATAGCCTATACATGAATTTCTCATTTCTTATCATACGCGAATTGGATGATCAAAGCATACTAGCAATTTCAAATCCACCAGTCGGGTACGAAGACAGGGGAGAAGGCCGAAGTGAAATCCCGAAGAATGCCAGATGTAAGAAGGTGGGGAGTGAAGTAGGTCATCACTATCAGTAGTCACGCAAAAAAAAGCAACGACGCCTTTTGGCGAAGGGTCTTCTAAGCCCTGAGATTGCGGAGTGCTGCGCGCTTCATTAATAGGAGTTATATACTTACTAGAGAAGCGAGGAGGTACAAAAGAAAAGAGCTCACCAGAGGGAGCAATCCACCTAGTCTGAACGAATCGTTCGACTATGACCTGGTGACTCAATTCTATTCCTGCCATCATTTCGATGTACAACCTCCTACGTCTTTCTCCTGAAACCAGAAAGGCAGTAGTCAAAGACCTCTCGCAAGCCCAGAAGACACTTACGTAAATCGGGTTGAAGCTAAAGGGAAGAAGCTTAAAGAGCGTGAGGAATGGAAGTTTACTTGATAGAGTCAAACTCTTGCTTGCATTAAGGTATTTAGTTGCTTAAGGATGGTCCCAGACTCTGGGTTGAAGGGGATTTTTTCCGTTGAAAGACCCAACTATCTTAATACGCCTTCGATTCTTTGGCTGGGGAGGAACCTATGCCTGAGATGATGCGGTCCTTGAATCTTCCGTGGCTGAGAGTTAGCAAGCAACCTTTGCCTTTTGGCAGGAGGATAGCAGAAGCTACCCAACCTACTTAAAGAACCTAAAGGCTTAGCCCGGTCTGAAGAAAGAAAGAAAGGAGAGCTCAGATAGAGCTGCAGTTCCAAGTTCTAAGGGTCAAAAAGCCAAAACGCTTCTACTACTTCGTTGAGACTACTCTTAGTATCCAATTTCCTCAATGCTTCCGGTTCATCAACCAATTGCTGCCCAGAAAAGAGACTTGTCGTAGATAAGCTCTGCTTTTGAGTCAAAGACTAAGTCTAAAATTATGAGTGAGAAGGTTCCACTCATAAAGGCCTTGGAGTCTAAACTAATACTATCACTTCAATTACTTGATCGAATTGGCACAACTCCTCCATCCAGTCTCAGATCCCATTGCTTTCGATCAGTCGCTTCTTGATAGATTTGTAAAGTGCTTTATCTTGTGAAATCAATAATAGGAATTTCTTAAAGGTAGTTTACTTGCTTACTCAAGAGAGTAAGGTAGTTTTTACTTAGTTACTTGTTAGAGTAAAGGGAATCCGCTCATAAGTCAAAGACTAGATCCGCAAGCACTCTTTTTTTTTACTATGTATACTCCCCGGATAAGTCGGTAGATCTTAGACCTTCTCAAAAAAGGAAATGTGTGAAAGCGGTTAAGAATTCTTTCTATTCTAATAGAGAAAATTAGTCCTTAAGCTTTAATTAGCAACTTCATACCTCTTAGCAGGTCGGTCAGTCTCAGTAGTAGAGGAAGAAGAGTCCACTGATCATCAGTTACATCACAGTAGTGGTCCTCTTGCCTTTGCCTGGCAGAGTCGGCCCTTAATTGGCAATTCAGACATCACATTACACACCACAGTTGAACCGTGCTTTAGACCACCGGGCATAGCAGAATGAGGAGGATCGGCCTGCAAGCTCTAGCATACTCTAGTAGACAGCGTAACCAATCCAGCTAAGTTATTAAACCTGAAATTCAAGACTAAAAAAGTTCTTTCTCTTTAGGGATAGACCTAGAGCAAGAATGGTAAAAATACCCCATAAACATTTTAGTCAAATGTAATCTCTTTCCTTATGCTTCGCATAAGCAACTACATACCTTAAGCTTTGCATAAGCATAACCATATGATGAGTTGAGTTGAAGGCGAGCGTCCTTTCTTTTCTATGGAAGCGCACATCACTTTGGACGTGCTTTACCGACAAATGCATGAGTCAGAACATAATAGCTAGGCACGTTGTGAGAAGAGAATAAGCAAAATCTATTGCATAATCAAAGTAAGAGTCAACATCTCGGTAATAAAAATCATTTTCACGAGCAGTAGTTGAAAACTTCTATTCGATCTACCGAATCAACTTCTGCCTACCCCGCCCGGTCAAGGCTCGTCAAGAGTGTTTTTTCTTCAACGGGAGGCCAGCCTATTATCCTACCCATGTCTATCCATAAGTAGTGAGAGCGAGCTTGGTTCGCTGGCTCCTGGCTATTTCCCCCTTCTAGTCCCTCCGGTTGGGACAAGCTAATGAAATCCGGGCTCAGCCCTTTTGTAGTAAACGCAACTTAAACACTAACATTATTCCAAAACATTTCTTTAAAAATGAAACAAAACCCATAGTAGTTATTCTTACCCTCCCAAGGAAGGGCACTTGATTGATCAGAAGAAAGGTCTACTTCTTCCCCCTTATGCTATGGAGGTCGTTAGCGCTACCAGTCTATTTCTTCTTCTGCTTGTCCGCTATCTTTAAAAATTCCTTCTGTTAGTATGAGTGAGCATCTTTTCCCATCTCCCGGTCTTTATGATTTCCTTGCCTTACTATTGAGATAACGTGCCTAAGTAGCATAACAATAAATATAGATCCTATCCCCTTTCCTTTAGTCGAGAATAGGTTTCATACGAGGTAGGGCCATCCCATCAGAGCAACTTGATCACTGGATTATTCTATTTGCTTTATTATCCCTAAAGAGAGACAAGACAAAAGTGGTGGTGTACTTTTCTCAATAGAGTTTTTGAGCACTCCTAGCATATCATACGGGTTTCTGCCTCTCAATATTTCTTATCTTTTATTAAGGCTTTCGTTCCAGTCCCTCTGTCTTCCATTACGTTAGTAGGTCGATAGGTGAACATAGATAGGTTTCTTGCTAAGGAGTCAACCAAGCCAGTTCTTTTCAAGCCTTACAGCTGGTGAGATAAATTAAAGAGGTCAGGAGCAAGAGGTATGTAGTCGCTTATTAGAAGCTTAAGAAAAGAGCAAATCAAATGAATGGGAAAGGTAAGATAACGGAAAAGATCTTCTCGGCCAAGCTAGCAAACCAGATTTTCTCTCTTGAATGGAAGAACAGCAAGAGACAGGGCTAAGAGTGCTCTCCTACTTTCCGTAATCCTAACTTCAGTGAGCAGACGATTTGCTGCTCTTCTAGTTAGAGAAGGACTTAGACCTACCGGTAACCAACTTTGCGGGCCCATTTTGGTCCACACATGGCTAAGCTCTTGGTGCGGCGGCGTATCATCAACTAACGAACTAGGTATGAAGTAGCTTATGCTGCTTCGCTGCTTAAGGGGCGCAGCGAGTGGGTAAAGCGAAGTTTTAGGACATAAAGTCTTTTTTTATATATGATATATATACTATTCCGTTAAAATAGAGAGAAAGTAGTTGACCAATG